>NC_056726.1:379482549-379565899 GCF_019279795.1 Protopterus annectens
TTTGCAGAGTGAACTGGAGCAAGAGTTGGAGATGCTGAAGCAGGTAATGTTGGTCTGTGTACCAAGTCTGCTTGAAAATGGAGGGGATGTCAAAAGGGAGAGAATGTACTTCACCTTGCATTTGATTCTAAAGAGCTTATCTTGAATTAGCTGCATTTGCAACCAACACATATTTCAAAACATGGTCCAATTCTGCCATATATATATTTTCCATACTGAAATTATCAACTATGACCAGCTTTGTAGTCTTTAAAACATCATTCTTTCATGGAACCATTATCCCAGATATACCGCTCAGATTTGTGCTTGAGAAATCTGGGCAAAGCTAAAAATACTGGGAGGGCCATGTTTTTCAGTGATTTGCTCAGATTCTTACAGTAAGCAAATGAATTGTGAACAAATCATACCCTGGATGACTGGTTCCTGTCACTTGTAGCCCCAGCTAACTACAGAGCAAAAATAGATTTTCAATGGCCCTGGAATTTTGAAAGCTGCTGAGCTGCAGTACTGCTGGGAGAGCCTATGTTTGATCGTTGCATCAAACCCAAAGACAAACGTAGTATTAACGCAGTCTAACAAGGGAAGTTATTGCCCCCCCCCCCCCCCCCCTGACAGCTATTAGAGTTGTAAATCTCTGTCAGCTTAGTTCCATAAGTTATTACTGAGTTTCCTCCTGTGGTCCTGGTTTTGAGTCCTGTACATTCTTTCTACTGTTTTACTGAGAGTGAATCCCTTAGCAAGATTGTTCTCCAGGATAGACGTGAGGTTAGGATCACAGGTGCTTTGTTTATTTTTATTTATTTTTATTAATCCTTTTTCCTCATTGTTGCTGCTAACTATCAATTTGCCTGTTTTTCTGACTTTTGGGATGGCCCACGATGGAGTCAGACATCACTGTTCTTGTTTCTGTTATGTCCCATATCCTTATTATCCCCATGGTTGCTCTGTCTTCTGTATTGCTGGTCAGGTTTAACGCATTATTCCCGTTATGAAATAAGGCATTGTTGAGTGACCCATGCCTATAGCTGGCCCACTGTGTATTTCTTTTATATTCTCCTAGTGATGTTGGGTGGGGTGATAAATTGTTCTAGTGACATCCAGTTAACCTCAGGCACTGAAATCAAATTAGATTATATTGAAAAAGAACTATGTAGACTGGATCCCAACAAAGTACAGGGAGTAGACAGAATTAATAATAATGACCTGAGAACAATTTGGCATGAACTTTACAGTATCATTATATCTGTTAGTTATTGGTTTATATGAATATGGAGAGATTCCTCAAGATTGGAAACGTGCACTTGTTATAAACCTGCCTCTAAGGGAAAGGGGAGTAGGACAAATCCAGAGTCATACAGACCCTTAAGTTTACTTTCATGGTACTGAAAAGTAATGGAGAGGGTTATATTGGATAAATTGTCAGAACTGGAAAGGTTAGGGCTTGAAACCATATGCCAGCATGCATATGTTGAATATAGATCTATTACAAAGAGTATAACAATATAATAACAGCTATGAATGAAAAATTGTGCTGTGGCGTAATTTGTATAGATTTAACTTCAGTATTTGATAGGGTTGTACACACAACCTTGATCAATAAATTAGATCAACTAGGTATTGATGTACTCTTGCTAAGATGGATAGCTGCATGGCTTACATATAGGACATGGCAAATATGATACAGTAACTGGGCAGGTGAAATTCAAGGTTATGGTTAGGTATTCTCCAGGGCTCTGTCCTAGACCCTTACTTGTTTAGATTGTATCTTTCAGGCCTATCTTTTTCATATGAGGTGTTCTACAGTCTCTATGCAGATGATTTGAATATGGATAAGCTGGTTGCATGTGTTACAGATAGGGCATGCCTGCAAAAGAACTTGACTAAATTGACCACTTGGGCACATTGTGAATAATATACTGATAAATATATCAAAAACTAAGCATAATGAGATTTGGGAGACATACAGTGGACATACTGTAAAAAGTGTACGCACCCCTGTTAAAATGCCAGGTTTTTGTGATATAAAAAAATGAGACCCCTAACAGATGCTTGTTTTTCATTTGAATTGTACAGGTTAATAGGTCACATTAAAGGTGGGAAACATTTTGAAATTATTTATTGTGGTCTCATTTTTTTATATCATTTTAACAGGGGTGTGTACACTTTTTATATCCACTGTAAATTGAAAGGTGAATATTTAATACAGCACACAGTGACTGAAACTGTAGGTTCATTTAAGGACCTGGGTGACCTGGGTGTATGGGTAGATTCAGCTTTGGGTTTTTCTAATCATGCCAGCCAATTGGCTAATGACAGCTGTTGTAAAAAATATTTATTATGTCTAGGCAATCAGAAATGATGAAGTCTTTATTAGTTACATTAAATACAAACTTGAATAGGGAATAATACTATGGAACCCTATAAGAAAACAAGCATGAGTAAACTGGAAAGAGTACAACGGAAATATACCAAAGGCATCCATGGATGTGAACATATGAAAGACTAAAATATCTGAACTTGTACAGTGTCTTGTATAGATATTTAAGAGGAGACCTCATTTAGGTATATAAGGTGAGAATGTTTGGGTTTATCAAAAAGTAGTGGAGACTCGTCAGACAACCTATGTAGCAGATTCTATAGGAATGAGAAGTGTGCTAATTGTTTATGTGAGAGATTAGCTGGTGCATGGAACAGACTACCAAATTACATTAAAGAAAGCACAAATTTAAATATTTGTAAGAACATCCTGGGCAGTTATGGGAATGACTGTTTTGGTATACTGGCAGGCTAGAAAGGGCGTTATTGTCCATGCCTGAAATATTTCTACATAGTATGTATGTAGTGTCAGCCATTAGCACTGCAGGTCAGCCTCCTTTCATCCCAAGATGTGTGAGCTGGTATTAGTTGTTCACTGCTGAGTCTGAAATAGTAGTCAGGGCCACATCCGTCTCTGCTCCAGGGACTTCATGCCTGGTTTGCAAACAAAGTAATGAAAATTACTTCACCAGTGTGTGTGTGTGTGTGTGTGTGTGTGTGTGTGTGTGTGTGTGTGTGTGTGTGTGTGTGTGTGTGTGTGTGTGTGTGGCCAAAAACCAGGGGCAGTTTTTAATTGTTAACTGTAATTCATCTACACTAGTGTGGTTTACTGAATGTCTTGGATTTGAGGTCCCAAACAGGAGCTAATATTATCCTTTTACTTCTCTGATTATAATTCACTTAGTTAATGAACAGCACATTTTACATCAACACATATGTTTTGAAGAATAAGTGTGAAATTCTGTCTGGTATTACTGACTGACTATATAATCCAAACTGATTTACCAGAGAATCAGAAATTGTACAAGGGACAAGGCAAAATTGAGAAGCAACACCCACAACATTTAGTTTAGTAGGTTCATAGTTTAGTATTAAGCTAACTGCCTTGCGAGCCATTTTAAGCTTAGCCAATTATCCATTGTGAGACTCAAACCCTGCATCTTGTGTTTGTAAGGCAAACACCTTATGTTAACATAAGTGGACTGATCCAAGGATCCTTTTCGGTCACAATCAAAGATGAGTTTATAGGTGAGTAGACTCATCTTATGTGACTGTGTTACAGACACTGGCCAATGCGAATACAAATTTACAAACTGAAGGCAATATATCAGAAACATACTTAGAATAACCATCACAAGCAAGCTTTATACATTACTTTGTTTTAAGGCCTGTTTTACTGTTTGGATCTTGGTGTCCTTGGATGATCACACTGGCTATAACTGATGAATAAACAGCAAGGTGCTATGGCTATAACCAAATAGCACACTGCTACAGTCCTCATTCTCCATAAAGGGGGAGCAACTACAGACCTTGGGAATTATCACCCCATTAGCCTGATGAGTCTGATATGTAAAGCTATGGAGCGCATTATCATGGACCTGACTAAGAAAGATATAGGAAATCTCCAAACTCTAGACCACACGCAATTTGGCTTTGTGAAAGGGAGATCATGCCTGCTCAACCTGGTTGACTTCTTTGAGTCCGTCACCAGGGCTGTGGATGAAGATAAGGCAATGCATACAGCCTACCTCGATCTGGCCAAGGCCTTTGATACCATTCCTCGCTCAGGAATTATTGATACACTCACCAAATTAGTCATCAACCATTATATCACTAGGTGGGTTGCAAATTGGCTCACAGAACACAGTGTGAAAGTAGTAGACTCCAAGTCAGACTGCTGACCAGTCACAAGTGGAGTCCCACAGGGATCGGTCCTGGGTCCCCTCCTGTTTGGCATCTACTTCTTAGAAGTCCCGGCCAACACAAAGGCACTCTGGCTGACCAAGTTTGCAGACAACTGCAAGCTGGGAGCCATTATTAACTCTCCAAGTGATGCAGACATACTACAGAAAGGCCTCACTGAGACCAATGACTCATGTTGAAACCATGGCCTTAAGCTTAATGCCATAAAATGTGTCATCATCCCCTTTGGTAAAATCTCAGTTTCCACTAATTATCACATCGATGGAAGCCCACTGAACACTGAAGATGTTATAAGAGATCTGGGGACGCAGGTTGACAGCAACCTCTCCTTCGACCACCACATTGCCACTGTGGTCAGAAAGTCCTTCTATGTGGTACATCTCATTACCAAGGGTTTTGCATCCAGGAAGAAGGAGGTCATTGTCTCTCTCTACTCTTCCCTCATTAGACCAATCATTGAGTATAATGCCCCATTTGGCATGTACCTCACTAGACACCTGCAACAGCTTGAGAGACCACAGAAGTACCACACGAAGAGGATCCTAGTCATTAAACACATGTCCTACATGGACAGACTCAAAAGAGTCCAGCTATTCTCTGTCTCATATTGCCTACTTAGAGGCGATCTTTGCCTGAATTACAAAGCCATGTCTGACCCAACTCTGTTAGAAATGCTACATCTAAAGAAATCCCAATCCATCCGCACCACATGCTCCAGAGACCTCAACCTCGTTACCACAATCAACAGAACATGCTGGAGGGACAGGTTTCTCACCCACAGACTGCCCATGCTATGGAATAGACTTCCTATACATGTCAAGCAGAGCACCTCACTGTCCTTCAAGAGAAATTTTGATGAGTGGATGGGAAATGGAAAGTTCACCCTGGGGATCACTCCAGTGGCTGTACTTGATAGAGGCACTGGGAGCTAACATCTGGTGGTACGATGCCAGGGCACTTCTACGGGCTAGGCTTGTAAAGGCTCCAGGGCCATTAGCCTGGTGCACACCTATGAACCTATGAACAAACGGCAAGGTGCTATGTAACTTTAATGTTAAACAGCAACACAGCTAGTGCCTAATTTTTGGCCTTGTCTCTTATTATTTTTAGCTTTGTCTTCACTTTGTCCCAGCTGATTTTTAAATAAAGAAGTTGAGTGGCCAGCAGACATGCCTTTTTTACATTTACATGCTTTATAGGTTGGCTGCATGCAGCGAGTGTCCTTCTACTATTCAGAGCATATGCTGAGTTACACCACTAGAGGGAGCATAACCCACATGATATTTGCAGAGTTTAACTCCATTCATTCTCTGGTACCCACTTTATTATTGTCATGGTCAAAGGGTAGAAAGAGCATGTCCTAGTAAGCATGGATATCAGGCAGTAAAAACAGTTCTGGACATGATGCCACTTTTAATGCATGTTACACACACACACATGACATGCACACCTTCATCTAAATGTGGGAATAACTCAGAATGATTGCTTTGTCACCAAATAGTACAAAGGTGCCTTGCTCATTTAGTAATGTCAAGTATCAGTCAGTTAAATCTTGCGTAAGTCTGTATTCCTATTTTTAAAGGGGACCAGAGAGTATTGTTGCAACTCTATGGGGAGAAAGAATAGAAGGCCGAGTTTCTAGAAAAAGCTATGCCAGGCTGCTTCAGAGGGGCTCTGACAGTCGAACATCCATATCCATAAGGAATGATACCACTTTGCTTTGTCTCAGGTTTTGAAACGGGGTACCAGCTCATTAAGCTTGCATGTCAAGATGAAAGCTCATAGGTATTGTTAATCCAGTCTAAGCTGTTTTGTGGATTTATAGAAGGATTATAACTGCAGCCCTGTGACATGTGCAATGGAAGGCCCTTTGGACATATGGATAGAAGAGCCACTGCTTGCCTACTGTTCATATCTTTATGTACGTGGCAAGTCATTCATTAAGTAGAATTTTTCTTGTTTTCATTCTTGCTTCTATTTTCATGGACAGTTTACAAAGACACAACTGTTTTTAGGAAAATGTAAAGTTTGAAGAAAGTTAGCTAGCATCTCTGTTAGCAGATGGCCTTTTGGTGCAATGTAATTTGAATATTTAACTGCAGTGGATTATTCCTTTCAAATGTGTGGAGGGGAGTGTGTATTGTAAGGGTGTATGCTGTGGTGGTAAGGGGCAGCCTTTTTAGTGAAGCAGTTTAAGTACCTTGGAGTTTTGTCCAATATTACCTGTAGTCTTGCAGGTCTGATACCTGATCAGGAGCAGAGGTCTCTGCAAAAGCTCAGTTTGCTGCTCAGACCACCTCCCACTACTCACCTGTGGCCATAGGCTGTGAGTAATATTTATAGAATGAGACTAGGTACAAGCAGTGGAAGTTATAATTTCTGCAGGATCACTGGATGTATTGCCTTTAATAGGATAAGGAGCTGGTTGAACTATAAGAGCCTTATGGAAAGATACTGTTATCTGGATGGTCTGTGGACTCATGAGGAGGGAGGCAGATGGTCTTTTAAAACAATTAAATTACCTAGAAGATCCCTGCCCACTTGTGTCAACAACAGTACGCAAGTGTTGTAACAACCCAGTGAGAATGTCACCATGGCCATAACACAGGTACCTTTCTGTAAGAAATGTATCTGATCACAAATAGTACACTTTTTCATTTGTAATCTTCCTTGGCTCAGTGGAAACTCTGCACTTCTATGGGTTACAGGAAAATTCCCTTTACACCTGCCTGTTCTCCCACATCTAACACCATAAATAATCCTCACTTCCATGAGCTAGTCTACAGGGACAGCACATAATCAGAGGCTTAGCTTGGTTGGGGCCAAGAGGGCAGTTGCCCTAGGTGCAAGGTGTTAGGAGGCGCAATCTGGAGATGGTGACCAGTCAGTAATGCACTACTGGCATTCATAAATGAATACTGATTGTGCATTTGAATTCACGGCTGATGCACTTCAGCACTTCGAGCAATGCAAGCTGCTTGCTACAGATATAGCAAGCGGTGTGCTACATTTTTCACAAGAAAGATATTTTTTTCTATCCTCAAGTATGACATGTCCTTTTTATAGACAGAACGGGGAATGGCAATGTGTGCTTGATGTGCAAGCTGCAGCTCTGCCTCCTATGTAACCTGGATTCTAGTGGGGACAGAAAAAAAAGAGGGTCTCTATGGCAAGGCATGGAGTTCTGGACAACTCTACCCTAGTATCCTATACACTCCTAGCCACCACCCCCCAGTCTTAGAAAAAAATTTATGGGGGCCTTTGCCCCATCCCAAGGCACAGAAAGCTAGAGAGCTCATACCACAGTAACTGCTCCTGTATTGTTTCTACTCTACCCAATGTAGGGACATGCTGTCATGTAAGACTAAAGTAAGCCTGGTAGTCTTAAAACCTTTTAGTTGCTTCCCTGTGTTATGTGCTATTTTAATGCTGATGAAAGCACATCTTGCTTCAGCTATCTCAAAGGTGACTTGTACTGTCTGGAAACAACTACAGTTTATATAAATTGTGGATTTTTTAAGAGTGCATCTCATTTGAACTGCTGCTAAAATTATCAAAATATGCAATGCTGAAACCTCACTTTCCTACACATCCCACCCATTCTTTGCTCTGATTTCTGGTAACATTCACCTTATCTCTGGGATAGTGATATTCTTACCGACTCTTAGATGAATGGATAAAGTAAACACTTTAAAAATAGCCCATATTAAAGGGCATGCAAAACAAAACACATCTTGAACATAGCTGAGATTCTGTTTACCAGCAATACATTTTATCTGTTTGCAAAACCTGGTTAAATTGAAGAGATGCATACACGGAGATCTGTCCACCAGACTACAATATCCTCAGAGAAGATTAGAGGCAACAGAAGTGCTTAGCATAGCATTTCCTGTTTGTGACCTATTTCATAGATTCCACAATCTTGGCAGAGAGAGTCATTTCTACTGAATATCACAGTCATCAAAACCTAGCTGTTTATCATTAGAATATATGTACAACACCCCCAGAATGGATGCATCTAAGGCTGATGAGGCCTGCACTGGCAAACATAACTCAAGTTTTGTGGGAAACCATTGTATTGACTGTAATTTATCTTCTGGTATCGACAGCACAGTTTATAAAAGTATATTTCATTTAGACCAGACAAGGACAGCAATTAGAGGTGCTTAAAAGCTTATGAGTGAAGCATAACTGTTTCACAGGTCAAGGCAGTACACTCTGGGAGGGTGTCATGCATAAGACCCAGAATGCTGAACAAAGTACACCCATCAACTGGACCAGGAGTAAAGGTATAGCTGTAGCTACAAAAAGTGTAGTGCTGGCTGGGATTGTGAAGATAATGTTAGTGAACACTATGCTTGCACCTGCAAACAAAAGTAAACAAGTTCAAATATACTTTATTTCTATAACTATAAGTCAGGTTGATTTGTCCATCTTTAAATCTGCCCTTAGGTCCATCAACTGGTCTGCTTACACATATTCTTCCTGGATAAGGTTGTGTAATGCTTCAGTAATTTTTTGGTTGTGTATTTTTCACTTATTTTTTTATCAAATGGTCCCCTTGTACAAAAAAAACCACAACATCAGGTCCATCAGCCTTCCGTTGGTCTTCACTGTCATTGCATCATTTATATCTAACAGACTTCTCTTCTGCATGATCTATATCAAAAGAATGCCATTCTGGTTTGCAAAAAGACCGTATACTGCAAGTAACAGGGTTACTAAGTTCATACTTCAAAACAGTTTTAGAAGTATATTAACAAGCACCTTCACTCTTTCTTAGCTCAGTGACAAGGAGGTACAAAAACATTTACCACTGTTCATAATTGTTAAAAAGCTTTATCTAGTTAGCATAAAGCCTACTTTACTGTACCTTTCCATCCTTTCTGCACTCCCTTCACTATCTTCACTGTCCTTGTGTATTTGGATTTCAAGTGCTTAAAACAAGCTTAAACCTGGGTCTGCAGCTGTGGACAACTTTCCATCTGAATTACTTAGGATACCAGCAAGCACTGTTTCTGTAACTGTTTCCTTGCTCATTAATAGGCCCTTCAAAGAAAGTAGTGTCTGCATGTGGAAGGAGGCACTAATAGTTTTCTTGAATAAAGGTGGCATTTGCAGAGGTCATTTGCCCTACTTTAAGTCTTGAGAAGCATGTTCTTAAGAAGCATGTTCATCACCCACTGTTTCAGCACACAGTACCCTGAAATAGTGTCCCTAACATTCAGCATGGATTCAGGCCCTATGATGGTGCTGGCATTGCCCTCCATAGCAGTGCAGTGTACTTTAACAATTAGCTTGTCATTGCTAGATTTGTTAACCAATACCCCTCCCCCTACAAAGCATTTCGACACTGTCGTGCCAGGCTTATTGAGATACTACTTAGTTCTGGCTTCTACCAGTGCCACAAGCTGGTTCTCTGCCTTGCCATATTACTCGTAGGAGGCGAGCTGTGAGATGAAGTGGTAATATCTTTCCTTTTCTTCCTGTGATTGTTGGAGTTACCTGGAGCTCAAAGCTGTAACCACTCCTCTTCAGTCTTTGTGAATGATATAGCAAATCATTGTGGAGTACAAAGCTTGTCCAGTGTATAGGTTACCTCTGGATAGAAATCTCTCAAAAGCAAACTAAAAAACAAAACAAAAAAACGGAAAAGTCCTTGCAGTGAGTTGAAGCAATTTAATGAAGCCCTTTTCCTTTGCAGAATCTGAAAACTTCTTCAGATAAAAAAACAAGTATGAAAAGACATACAATTCACAAGTTGTAAACACAATCACATGATTATAAAAGCCAATCAACGCACTCCTGGTTTAACGTAGTGACACAAAATTAAAGGCATATTGCAGGCAGTTGCATGTATTATGGGGTCCGGTTGCTAGCCTGAGGCCCAAACCTCTTCAAGGGTGTACCACACACTTAGACACACGCACAGTCACACCTAGGGCTAATTTAGAGTGTCCAGTCCACCTACTGCATGTCTTTGGAATGTGGTAGGAAATGGGAGCACCTGGAGGAAACCCACGCGACCACAGGGAGGACATACAGATTCTGTACATATGGCAGCCCAGACAAGAATCGACCAGAGAACCTCTTGCTGTGAGGTGACAATGCTAACCGCTGTACCACTGCATCTCCCCTATACAAGTGTACCATGATCATATTTAAACTTTCTTCTTTACAATAAATAGGCCCATAAGTAACAGTATAGGCAACATTAGCTGTCACCACTACATTTAAAAGGGTAAGAATCATTGAAATGGTGACTTCCATTCATATCATCAAAACGTTCCTTCCTAAAGGGGATGTTGATACTTTTTTCCTTGGCATTTAGTTTGAGAACTTTTTCTTTTCTAATCACCAGGAATTGACTTTAGTTAATTTATTTTGAAAGGTATGTTTATCCAAAGAGGATTTAACAACTACACCCAACTTGTAGTCATCAGCAAACTTTCTTAATGAGAGATCCAGAGATCCTTTTTATCATTTTGGAGATCTGAAAAATAGACGACAAACAGGAGGGAGCACAATAGAGATCACTGGGGGCACCACAAATCACATCCTGTCAGAGGAGGTGACTAATAGTGTCGTCGCACCCCTAATCACATTCCCTCTGTCAGACTAGGTGTCACCCCACTTGGATATTGTGTTCTGTCCTAAAGCCAGTCGGCTATCCATTTAACCATGCAGTGATTTATGTTAAAGTCCATCAAATTGTACACAACTTGGTCATGTGGTAGGTATCAAATGACAGCAAGAACTGTATGACCACTCTCGACTACCTGAGTGGCTTTCTCAAACAAACTGACAAAATTCACCAGGCAGGACCAGCCCCCCTGCCCTTTAGAAAATCAAATTGATCACATTATGTTTAGCCTAATCAAGTTTTTAATGTCATGATTTATGAGGTCTGTGATGATCCAGTTCCATGGCTTTACAGACAAAGAGTATAAGGCTAATGGGTCTGCAGTTCCCTGGGTCAGCATTTATGGGGGGGGAGGCATTACTACAGCAGAACCCCAAGATTCTGGAACATAACCTGTAGCATGGCTTAGGTTAAACGGGCTGAGGAGTGGAGCAGTCAGTGCATGTTTAACATTTGCCTTAGGCGACTCACTGTGCTGTCTGGGCCCTGGGTGGGTGTGTTCTTGGTACTTTAAGAATGTTACTATAACGACCAAAACAGAATGACCAGTGAAAAACAGCTCTACTTTCCAAACACTTTTAATCACAGAACACACTTCTCTAGCGCCTCGGCCGTAGCCTTTACAGAGTAAAAACTTTCATTGTTAAAAGGTTTCTTATTTATAAATTTTCTGTTAATTAATTAATTAATTAATTAATTAATTAATTAATTAATTAACAATTAAGTTATCACAATTATCCAATACTCTTCTTAAAGTTAAAAAACATTATATAAATCTTTGCCAATTGCATTCCTTATTCATACCCTTAGGTATGAGTGTGTCATATTTCATTATTAAAATAGACTCCTTCTGTCTCAACACATATTTCAATGACTCTACATTTCCATATTGTGATATTACTTGTTCCAACACTGTTACTTTCATGGTTTTTATATCACCATTATGTTCTTTATTAAAGTGTTCAGCTACAGGACTGAGAATTTTATTGTTTCTGATGTCTCTCGCATGCTCTTTTATTCGTTCTGCCAATGATCTTTTTGTTTCCCCTATATAGCATTTATTGCAAGGGCACATTAAACCATAAATCACACCTTTACTATAACAAGAATACGTTCCCAGTGTATTAAATCTCTTTCCCCCTATTTTCTCTATTTTTTGTTATTATATGCTGGCATACTGAGCATTTACCACAGGGAAATATTCCTTTTATTTCCACATTCACCAGTATTTTCTCTATAGGTCTTCTATATTTTGCATGCACCAGAAAATCCTTTAAACTTCTTCCCCTTTGATAAGTAATTCCTAACTTTATTTGTGACAATGACAAAACCTCCCTTCTAATTTGTTCCCAGTATTCCTTAACCACTTCTGTCAATCTCTGGGAAAATAAGCTATATTTAGTAACAAAAAACATGTTCTCCTTTCCAGATGACATTTCTACAACTTCTTTTCTTTTTTTATATCCACCTGCATTGACTCTTGTCCCTCCTTGTTTTTTATTAAATATTTTCTGTATACTACCATACACGTTATCCATCTCATAACCTCTTGAAATAAACATTACAGCCACCCTCTGAGCCTCTTCATATGCTTCTTTTATATCACTATTCAATTTTTTAATCCTAAGCATTTCTCCATATGGGATAGATTCTGTTGTATGCTTAGGATGACAACTTGTAGCATCCAACATCCAATTTATTTGATTAAATTTTCTGTATATATTAGTATGTATTTTTTTATTCTTTTCACCTCTGTGTAATATCCAGAAAATTAATCATTGTACCTCTCTGTATACCATCAAACTTAATACCAAATTTATTAATATTCAAATACTCTATAAACCCAGATGAAATTTCTTTTCCCCCTCTGCATATAAAAACCAAGTCATCTATAAATCGATAGTATTTTATTACATATTTTCTAAAAAATTCACTTCTATATATAGTGTACCTTCTCCATCAACCCCATAAATAAATTGGCATATGCTGGTGCAAATGCCGCTCCCATTGCTGTACCTGTGTTCTGTTTATACAGGTTACCTTCAAATTCAAACATATTGTTTTTAAGACAAAAATCCAGTAGTTCTTTGATATACTGAGTCTTGGGACTATCCCCTAAAAAATATTCTATGGCTTCTAAACCCAAAGTATGTGATATATTAGTGTATAAACTCACTACATCTGCTGTTATAAAGTACATGTTCTCATCCCATATCACATCTTCAATTTTACTCAGAAAATCAAAAGAATCCTTAATATAAGATGTCAGCTTCATTACTTCCTTCACTAAAATTTCATGCAAAAGACAGCTTAAATTATATGTGAAATAACCTGTAGCTGACACAATAGGACGGCCAGGTGGTTTTACTGGGTCTTTATGGATTTTAGGAACACAAAAGAATTTTGCTATTGTACTTCTCCTAACTTTGAGTTTATGTGTGACATCATAGGTTGTAAAATAATGTAATCTTACCCCTTTATTTAACAACTTCTGAAACTCATTTTGTGCACATATTAAATTTGATGTGTCTATTCTACTATATACATTCTGATCATTTAGATGTTGCATACACATTGTATAATAGTCCTTAGAATTCATTATTACTAATTTACCCCCCTTGTCTGATGGTTTAAAAATTATCTCATTATTCCTACTCAGATATTGCAATTTAATCCACTCATTCCTTGTTAAATTATATTTCTTCTCCTGTTTTTTAAACTTATTAAATTCTCTATCAATTATCAAGTTAACTGCTTTGTCAAAACTTTGAATGAATGAATTTCTATTCGGTGGCATAAACGTACTAAACGACTTAATTTCACTTGTATCCAATAAACTGTAGGCATTGCTTTCTGTCTCCGATTCACATGAAAAATATAAGTCAACATAGCTATCAGAATCGGATTCACATGTTTCATTTAATACATTTCTTTCATCATTTTGCATAAGAAAAAAATATTCCTTTAAACACATTTTGCGCACCAAATTATATATTTCACCCTTCATTTCATACATCCTATGCAAAACTGTCGGTAAAAATTTAATACCCCTGTTTAAAACTAATATTTCTGTCTCATCCAACATATAATCTGATAGATTAACAACATATTCCCCTGTAATAATATTTTCTACCTGTTTACAGTCCATTTACTTCTTTTGAAGTGTCCTTCTCCCGGGTCTCTGTTCCGATCTGGTCCCTGCCAACCTTGCTTCCTAGTGGTATAATTCAATTCATTAGGTCCTCTAAAGGTCTTCCGAAAAGATTCCGGATTTGCTGCTCCCTGTAAATTCAGAAAATGATAATTTATTTGTTCTTCTTCGTCGTACGAAGACGCTCCGCTCTCTCCTGATATAATGCTCCTGCTCCTCTGTGGACCGGAAGTAGCGTCATCTTTTTGAAAAGTTACACTCCTCCTCTTTGGTCACTGATTGGTTGTGAGAGCAAAAGCTCTCTTAAACTCGTAATCTTTAATGTCTCTATTCAATTTATACTTTTTACGATCAATCAAATCCTTTTCATAGGACATGAATTTATTATTGATGTTCACCAAAAAGGTCTCTAAAGCCGAATTGGAAGTCATTTTTGCAATTTCTTCACATGTTTGTTTCGTTTCAATCAAAAGTCTCTCTCTTTTTATACTATCTCTCTCAATCACAATCGCTACCCACTCCAAACTGCACCGGTGTGCCGCTGCTATCCATCTCTCGTGAAATTTTGTCTCCAATTCATCAGTTAGCACAAATGGAGACGAGGGGTTTTTAATAGACCTCAAACCCCTTGGTGTTATCTCCAATTCCTCATATCTCTGGAGACTGCCAATATTGTAGTAGACTGAAGTCTCTTTAAAAATCAACTTCTCAAGTTTAGTGCACAAATCCTGTGCTGCCGGAATGTCTGATATTGGTGCTTTCTTACCCACCATAGCAAATGGGTTAACTTTAGTCTGTTGCCTGGAATCTTCCCATTTCTTATAAATACTGGGTAACGGCGTTTCTATGGATTCAGGTACACCATTCACATTTCCTATTGTTGTTGCTTCATTATTTCCATTAATACTTGGTAACGCATTTCTGTTACTATTTTCACCATTTTTACTAACAAAATCCAGTCCTGTTTCCCGAAATATTCGAGGAAAGGAGCACAGAGATTCACTGGTCATGGTAACTTTTGTAACCACTCCTAATAGAACTGAAAATTACTATAACGACCAAAACTTGCCAGCCAGTATGTTTATAGTGACTTCTGAGTTTGAATGAGAATCCCCGTTATGAAGAAGCTATTTTTAGTTTTCTGACATACCTGAAGAAGAACTTGTAATTATGCTTTGTTTCTTTTGCTGTCCTTAATTTGTGTGAAATTTTACTGGTCTTTATACTTGCTTTTAGTTTCCTAGTGAAGGTTTTAATACTGAGGTGTTTTAGCCCTGCGAGGCAGTTTGAGTTTCTTCCTAGTGATACAGAGTTCGTTTTGCATCAGTGGGTTACCAGTATGGTTTATTTTTTTAATTTTTCACCAAATTTGATTTTGGAAGGGACTGCTAGGAGAACACATTTATCTAAACAGGCATACAATTGTTTGTGAAACTGGCTGCATAAATAATCTACCATGGAGATGACATGGTTAAATTTAGATTTTTCACCCTGCAGTTGTATGAAGTTGGCCTTTTAAATTTTTTAAAGAGGGTAGTGGTTGTAACCAAACACATGAAAGTTTTGAGGGTAAAGGTAACCAGATTATGGTCAGACTTTACTAATAAAGAACTCACCGTGGGAGGCAAGCAGACAGGGGCTAAGCATGAGGACTAAGTCAGGAATAATGGCACCACTTGTGGGTATGGGGACATTGATAGAGGGTACTTTTGTTAATCAGTGCAGAAAATGTTGTTCATTCCCAATATTGGAAGTGTTTCAAAAGTGTCTTTATGCAGTGAATAATAGGATGTATAACCAAATCCTGCAATAAACATTCAGGTTTCCTCCTGGAGGCAATGGCTGACTATCAGTGAGACACCTAAATGCATGTGACTTTTCTTTTTAACATGGATGTATAGCTATTGAATGTAGTCATTTGAGGATCGTTAGCCAGCACTGGGTATGCCATTTTGGAATGCAATTGTAATGTGCCATCTGTCTTTCTAAACTCAGTCCTTAGTCTTGCTATAAAAATACTACTTTTCAGCACAAATTGAAATGTTTACATATGACCACAATTAGCTGTCTTCTTTATTAAATTATAAAATAAAATAAATAAAACAAAGGTTCACAAAAAAGCAGCATGGTGCGCTGTACAACTGCAAATCACATTGATATCCAATATCTAGTGTCACACTTAATTTTCATTGTTGCATTGAACAGAACTGGAATTGAAGACTGCCTTTTTTCCATCTTTCATGTTAAAAATATACAGCCATGAAGTCAACAGAGTATCCCCCAATTATTCATGAAGACAGTTGCACCCTGTTAAGCAGTAAGCTTTAACCTTAGAAGTGGGATTTCTATGCTTAAACATTGATTGTGATATTTTGGTCTACTGGGACTTGAAGGAGCAGTCTAGTTATCACTGGTTCCAGTGTTTAGTGACTGCTAAAACCATGGTTATTTTCATGAATGTGCAAGGGGATCAAATATTTGTATTCGCAATGTATTGTTTTAATATATGTATGTACGTGTGTGTATGTATATATAGCGATGTATATATGTATATATATATATATATATATATATATATATATATATATATATATAATCATTCATACACCTTTACTGCAGTTGCTTGGTACAAGATGGTGAAGTGAAAAGTAATAAACACACATCAGAGATTACTGCAGGTGCCAAAAGCGTATTGAAAACCAAAAGAAAGTTCAGTAATGCCATAAGAATGAATGATCTTTTACTAATACCTCTCAATATCTGTCTGTCCGTAACCCATACGTTAAAACACACTTTTGCAAAGAAATTCAGAAATACATAGACAATTTCAAATATGATACTGCCTGCAAAAAATTGTACATGTTCCCATCAGATTTTCTTGTCCTCTTAAAAATTGTAGGACTAGCTGAGTTGGACTTCAACGTGATATCATGTCAGTGTTCCCAGATATACTTAGTTAGTCCCCCTCTTTGAAATTTGTACTGTAGATTCCAAACATACACTGAACCATAACACAAGCAGATAATGTACTACATGGCTTTTATCACTGAAAAGAGCGCTATGTGACTGGTCCCTCTCAAACCACTGACATTATTGCATTTTCTGCATTTGTCTTTCCCTTCCCCCCCTCTCCTTTCCCATACTATATTGATTGCACTGCAGCATTTCAAATGCCCTGAAACAGTGTGTTTGTCACTAATTAATTAGATCTTTTGTTGTGAGGGGAAAGAATGTGAATAATTGAGTCACGGTTGGTAGTGTCTTTACCTTGTACTCTCTTGGCCTTGTGTTTAAGGAGTTTGGTGATCTTTGCTTAGCAGCCTTTGCTGCATTAGTATAACTGAGCTTTGCTCTATATTTGTACTCCTGAATGTTAATGATCTGTTCTGTAATTTGGTAATCTAATCTGATAAACTGAAGTTTTTGTCCATTACATGAAAAATCAAAGGTATTTGCATGTAACATTTTTCCACTGTAATCTTATGAAGCCATTTTTTTATGGAGAACGGGATGGGACTTTGTGGTTATATTTGGATGAACAGTATTTTATTTTTATCAGGGCTGTCAACAAATGCCAGTAAATCAAAGTACCCAGGTGAAATATTGATTTGAAGGCTACCAGGCTGTCCCCTGGAGTGAGGCTCATTTCTAGTGGATGTCCAAAGAGAAATGCATCATAATATTGTATTAGCAATAGCTTAATACTTTCAATAATTACTGTGATGCTTTATATGATACATACAGACATACAATGTGGTTTACTGAGGAAAACTGAGAAGGGTCAAAGACGCTATATGTCATGCTAATTTGAAATACTAGCATGTCATAGTGTGTGTGTGTGTGTGTGTGTGTGTGTGTGTGTGTGTGTGTGTGTGTGTGTGTGTGTGTGGTCAGCGATAACAGATAAATCAACATGTACCAAATATTACAAAAATGAGAATATGTAGGTAGAAATTCTTCACAAATGAGAGGTATACATGCTTGGGAAGGCCAGCATCAATAAAAAAATAATGCACATTTCAGTTGGCCATGGCAATATCTGAGCCATTAGTATTATGACAAACATTGTGTTGATCCAAGGGAGACCAATATAAGTACAGTATGACAGGGTCAGAGTCCAAATAAGTTAGGGTTACCACCCGTCCCACTTTGCAAGGGACAGTCCCTCTTTGGGCATTTGTGTCCTGACAAAAAATATTAAAAATGGCAAATGTCCTGAGATTGTAGGACATAATTATTTCCTATATTTTATGTAATAGTTGCATAAAACAGTTATTCTGTATCTAAAATACCTAAATGTTCTAAGAAACAGAATAAGCAACTAAAATGCTACAAGAATAAGCTTTTATTTAGGCAAAAAAGTTAAGTTCTATCCTCTGTACTGACCGTGGGTATGTGTCTGCCTGTAAAATCTGATGTTTGTACCGAAAATGCCCCACTTTGGCCATTTGAAAAGGTGGCAACCCTAAAATAAGTCGTGTTTGAAACTTGATGAGTTAACACACACACACACACACACACACACACACACACACACACACACACACACACACACACACACAGATGTTGTATCAAATATAATGAAAAGCAGTATTGTGTTGAGATCTTTATAAAATGCACATTTAGTTACAGATGTGACAGTTGGAAAGCAGCATGAAGCAGCACAACTTAGCAACTATACCTCACACCTCTTAGCACAAGAAATCTGGGCAAAGACAAAAATAATAGTGGAATAAAGGCCTAAAATCAGGGGCAGAAGTTCATTTTTGCTCTTATAAACTTAGAAAGTTGTTAGAATAGTAGGTTTTGAATCAGCATACATTTCTTGAAGAATATGAAATCTGAAAATCCAATGTGTATAATTATTTAATGACTTTAGTCCTCGATGATTTGCCGTAGAAACATGAATTTTATGAGGAGTAAACTAAAAATGTGAGACAAAAATCTGGACATTCTGTGAAAATTGGGACAGTTGAACAGATGAGGTACACTAGCAGCTGATGCTTCTGTGCTGTATGGGGGGATCTCACACTTGTAAGTCTCTCTCTCTCTCTCTCTCCCTCCTTTTATGACAGCACTCAGAGCTGCAGACATACCTTTTCTTCCATTCCCACAGCTCTGAACTTCATCCCTACTGAGCAATTTACTTTTGTCTAGTTGCTGTCCTTTCAGTTTTAGTTTAAAAAAATGTCTCTCTATTGCAGTAATTTCTCCGTCATTTAAAACTTCACACACATGCAGTTCTTGTGTTTTGTCTAATTCACATAAATGATAATCCAGTGATATTAGATGAATATTTTTCCTTTATAATTAAGCTGCTCTACAAGAAACTTGTAGCTATTTCTACTTCCTTTTCTACTTTCTCCCTGCATTCACAGACAGGCAGCACATACTTTTCCTACTCACCCAGCACTATTAATTTACCTGTCCTTTGCAGGGGATACCTGTGAATAATACAACCATTTTACAGCCAGCAGCAACCACTCTTGTAAACTGAGAAGCAAAATGACATACATGAACATATTTACCTAGACTACACATATGCCGCTCTGCTTGACTTAGGAAAGATCATCATAACCACATTCATTAATTCTCATATTACTAACTTTACCCTGTTTAGGTTCATGGGGTGAACCAGAGCATGTCCCAGCACACAGTGATTGCCAAGATGAGAAACTTATCCTGGATAAGATGTCAGTCTGGAGTACATAGATGCATACACACCTAAAACCAGTTTGGAGGATTAGCAGTTTATCTGCCCAGGCAAACTCACAGGCACAATGCTTTCTGGACTTTTGTAACACAAACACGCTGGAACAGACAGTGCACACTTCAACCAGAGAATCAAACATACTGGATCTGGTACTCGTCAACATGGGAGAGCGTTGCCCCTCCCCCCACCCACCCATGTCACTTTCTCACTAGTGAGGTTGGATTACAAAGCTCTCTCATTTGAAGTAACAATCAGCCCAGAAAATCTGGCTAAAACAGTAATGGGAACTATTCAAAGGCAAACTACATCCTATTAAGTGGCAATCTGTTAAATTTCAAGACTCCTCCCAACCCTGAGACCAAAACTGCCTATGCAGAATTAACAGAGTCACTTTACAAATGTGAGTGGCTGCATAGAGGCTGCCATGCCTACCAGATATAAACCCAAAACAAATAATAAAAACAAACCCCACTGGTTTAATCCTCACCTAAGCAGAGTATATAATAAAAGAAGAAAACTCATGGCAAAAGTCAGGAAAAACAACACCCTTTAAAGACAAGTGCTTTCTTGTACAGCTAAACAAGAAGCCAAGAGGTCTAATCAAGTCCAGCAAACCAGCTATGAGGTCAGGATAGCTTCTCAGGCTAATGACAATCAGAGGGCCTTCTTCCGCTATATCTGAAGTCTTAGAGGTAAAGTAGTCTTCTGAACTGATGGTGAACAGAACTACCTACACCGGTCAGGGTAATATAGCCAATCTACTGGCTGATATATTCAGCTCAAACTATATCCCCCACTCCACCCTAGCTCCACCAGCTGAAATCTCCTCCGACATACTTTCCCTTCAGCTGTCAGAAGGGACAAGGTATTGGCAGCACTCCCTAAAGCCAAGAACACCACCACTATGGGTCCCAACAACATCCCTGGTTGCATTCTGAACAGTCTAAAACATGACCTGTCAGGACCACTTCAGGCAACGTTCAGGCACAGGATCCATCCCAATTCGGAATTAAGGGAAGGTCATTCATACTTAACCTGGTAGATGTCTTTGAGAGGATCATCAAGGCAGTGGACAAGGGTAAAACAGTGAATACTGTGTATCTTGACCAGTCTGATGCATTTGATAACAATACCCCACTCAGGCATTGTTGACAAGCTTTCTGAGCTAGGCATAAACCCTTGTATAGCTTTCTGGATTGCTGGCTGGCTCACAGACAGGACCCAAGAAGTAAGGATTGGTGATACTACCTCCACCAAGAGACCAGTCACCAGTGGAGCACCTTAGGGCTCTCTGCTGGGCCCGCTCCTGTTTGGCAGCAACTTCTCAGAAGTGAAGGCTAATGTTCAAGGCCTCTGCCTCACCAAGTTTGCAAATGACTGTAAATTGAGAGCTATTTAAGATTCCCCAAGACACCAACATCTTCCAAGTGGGTTTAACACAGACAAATGACTGGTGCCAAAGCTATAGCCTAAAAGTCAGTGCCAAAAAATGCATTATAATGTCTCATGAGAAACTGTCAGTCCAAATTAATTATGCCATTAATAAAAATGCCCTTAAGAGTGGACCCAGTAGTAAGGGATCTGGGCACATATGTAGACAGTCAGCCAACTTATAGGTAAAGGTGCGGCATCCAGGTCGAAGGAAGTTATAGTACCACTCTACTCAGCCATTACTAGACCTATCATTGAATGCAATAGCCCCTTTGACATGTATCTAACCAGACACTTGCAACAGTTAGAATGCCCACAAAGGTTTCTCATCAGGAGAATTCACAGCATGAATATTCTCTCCTTCACTAATCACCTAAAGGCTCTGTCCTTGTATTCACTCTCTTACAGGCTGCTTAGAGGGGATCTTTGCCTGGCTTCCTGATCTGTTGCACATTAGCAAAACAAACAGCAACAGAAACATTTAGATCCGGGGATCTCTGCTTCGCTTTTGACATAAACAGAACATGCTAGATAGATGTGTGTCCCAAAAAGATCCTCACTCTATGGAATAGGCTCTTCATAGATGTAAAACAAAGTTCACCCCAACCCTATTCAAACAAAACCTTGAAAACTGAATGGGAAATCATAAATTTACCCCATCAGGCACAGAGGATGTCCTTGAGAAGTATTATCCTAACTAATAACCTCCCTAAAAATCCTTAGCAACCTGCCTACTTATATCCCTTCCTCATGATACATGGGACTCAAATGGTTTGGGGTGCATGGCTAGGCTTGTAAGAGCCCCAGTGGTCATTAGCCTAGTAACAACTGTGAATCTACAAGAATGTACAACTGTACTTACATATGCTACCAATACATGTCACCTCATATGAATGGCAGAAGGGTGCAAGTGCTGAGAAGAACACTCTTGGCTAACATCAAAGACTTAAATAATACTAATTTCATGAACTCTAATTGTACCTTAACTTAGGAATTGGGTCCATTACCACCATAGTATTAGAGACCTAAAACCCTTGCAGAAAATAAACAAAGGCTTCCACAGCTTTCACAGCACCTTAATTCACTTATTACTTCCTTGCTTGAATAGTCTTGACCTATGCATGGAATCCAATATTGTGCCCATATTTGTTTTTGTAGTACTGTGCATACTTATTTTGTTTGTAATGCCAGTCTTCTTCCAGTTCTTGCAGCTTCCATAGGTATTTGCACTTTGAAGCCTTTACCTATATTGTTAAGTGCTATGCAGTCTTGATATTTGCAATGACGTAAACTTGCTTTGATTTTCCATGTGAGCATCTCTTTTTTTCTTTTACTAACTAAGCCATTAATAATTGCAAGATTACTTAAATTAAAAATGTTGTAATAGTATTAGTAGTCTGTGCAATCTTAATCATTTACATTTCTGCACCTGCTTTTCTTTTTTTATATGCTTGTACTGTAAATTTTGCTATATACCACATATAAACCTGAATCAGATTCCTACATTTTATATCTTGTATATTTTTTGTATCTCATACTTGTATGTCACTGCATTTTATTTAATTCTTCTTCACTGAAATTGCTTTAGAGATTTCTTCAGTTCCTTCACTCTAAAGACACTCTGCACAGAAGAACCTAACACAGTGAGGATCTACTTTACATTATCGAAAGTCCATAGTGCTAAAGACAAACTGGCCAGACAAGAGTAACGATACTCAAAATGCAAACCATGTTGCTTTTTCCAGAGCAAGTAAACATGTGCCCAAAAACTACACTACAATACACCGTACTATATGAAATCCACGGAGGTGGGGGGGGGGCTATGCTCCCCACACCCCCAGCACCCCCCCCAACTATATACACCAACTCTGGAATCACACTACAGTGGGGAAAAGGTAATTGCCCTGGGAATAATGATGCGGTTCGGCATTTTAAGTTTCTTTATTCTCGTCTCCTCTAATTCATCTTCAGTGTTATACACTTTTGGTAGTGTAAAGTAGACCCCACAGTGGACAGAACTAGGGCTATAAACTGCCAAATGCATATGATCAAATATGTCTTAGCCCTTCCTTTCTTAAGCCACTCAGCTCATTTCTGAGCTTCCTGACTCAGACATTGTCACAGCTTTCTTCTGTTTGGGTTCCTCTTCTCGAGTAACGCATCATTCCATTAAATGCAGCTATGATGCAGTTGAAGCATCTGCCAGAGCTGCTGCATCTGGCTCTGTCTTGAGAAGGTAGTCTGCCTTGTCGTTTGGTCTGTCTATGGCACCAAGAGTCCTCACAAAATTCTTAGTTCCTGTAATTGCCTTCTGCAGACTCAGGGGGGGTATTCAAATCTTTCCCTATCTGGATGACAATCTTCTCCATGCTCCTTTACCAGACATTCTTCTAGAGAACCTCTATTTCACAGTTTGTCTTCTGAAAAGACTAGACGTCTCTATAAATTTCCAAAAATCCTTTTTCACTCCTTCACAAGAACATGGCCTTCAAGGATGCAGAGTACAGACAGACAAAATGTTGGCTTTCCTGCCTCCTCAGAAAGCAATTTCTCTTAACGACTTTCTTCCAGACCATTATTCCACTTCAGTCTCTGACACCCAGGGAGTTCCTCCACCTGCTAGGCTTCATGGCCTCCACTATTCCCATGTAACCTCTAGCCAAACTTTACATGACGAATTTCTAGTGGTACTTCAGGTCAGTTTGGATGCAACATGCTCATCTACTGGATTTTGTTATTCTCTCCTTCCCTGCCTGAAAAAAGAACTGCACTGGTGGATTCAACAGGTTACCTTGAATCCAGGGCATCCTGTCCAACCCCCTCTTCCATCTCAGGAGTTATTCACCGATGCCTCAGACATGGGATGGGGGCAGCCTTCGCTTCTTGGAAGGTTCAAGATGTGAGGTCTCCTTCCCAAAATACGGAACACATAAACATAAAGGAGATGAGAGCTCTCATATTGTTTCTGCAAACATTTCACCCTCTTTTTCCAGATCCTCTAAAGTGGTTCACAGGTAACACCACAGTTATTTGGTATGTCAACAAGCAGGGGGGAACCAAGTCATATCTCCTGTGCTGGTTGGCATCAGGGCTTCGGAGTTGGCAACCTGGTATCAGCTAATTCTTCAGGCAGTTTGCATTCTTTCTGGTCAGAATGTAGTGGCAGGCACATTGACCAGGTCCGTGACTCAATCCCATGAATGGATGTTGCGCAGGGATGTGTTTTTGGACATTATCCAATGGTGGGGTACTTCTCAAGTAGATCTCTTAGCCTTTCCTATGAACAGACAACTTCCAAAATTTTGTACCAGAGTTCCCGATCCTCTGGCTTGGAAGGTGGAAGCCCTATCCTTGTCATGGAAGGAGATTTTTCTTTATGCATTCACCCCTTCTGCCTTCTACAGAAAGTTCTACTAAAGATACAACAGGACCAACCAAAAATCTTGCTAGTGATTCCCTTTTGGCCAAGACAGCATTGGTTCCCCCCTTTGTCTGCATTTAGACAAGGACAGTCATCATAAGTTACCTCACAGGGTGGATCTACTCACACAGGACAAAGAATCACTACTACACCTACAAATGTCAACCCTTGATTTTTGACACTGCGTTATAGGATTTTGATTCCTTTCAGACACCTATTTTCTGAGGACGTGCTGCAAATTCTGCAGGAGGCCAAAAATCCCAATACTAGGAATTCCTACTTATCCAAATGGAGGAAGTTTTCCATCTGGTGTCTTTCCAAAAACCTACAGTCATTATCTGTGGATATTCCTGTGGTTTTGTCTTATCTGTGTGAGTTACTGAAGACTGGATTATCATAATCTTCAGTTAAAGCTCATCTCTCAGCCATTTCTGCTTGTCTGTCTGTTGCCCCCTCCTTTGGCTTCAAGATTGGAAGTCAAGCTTTTCCTAAAAGGTGTCCTTCATATCAGACCACCAAGGAATCCAGTTCCTTCTCCTTGGAATCTAAATTTTGTCTTAGAAAGACTTATGTTGCCTCCCTTTCAGCCAGCAGTTTTTTTCTACTCTCCAACACTGCACTTAGAAGATGTTGCTTCTTTTGGCAATCACTTCAGCTTGAAGGGTTTTAGAACTTTAGGCCCTTATGGCTTCCTCTCCCTTTACTGCTTTCCATAGGATAGGGTTTCTCTATGTACTAATCCCTCCTTTATGCTCAAGGTGGTGAATGAGTTCTTACTTAAAATCTATTAATTTGCCCACTTTCTTTCCCTCTCCATCAATCTTCTAGTGAGAGGATTTTATACACCTTGGATGTGCATAGACAACTCAGATTTTTATGGATAAAACCAAGTCAATCAGAAAATCTGATTGCCTTTTCATTTCTTATAATATCAGGACTCTGGCAAGCCTGTTTCCAAGAAGACCATTTCCACTTGGATCTCTAAGGCTATTTCCTATTGTTATGTGTTTCATGGAAAAATCCTAGCATCTCCACTTAAGGCTCATTCAACGAGAGCGGTGTCCTCTTCAGGTTCTTTTTTCAAAGGTATGTATATACTTGGCCTTTTGTCCATACTTTCACTAAACATTGCAAGTTGGGTGGTATTTCTAGATCTAGAGCTGGTTTTGCCAGGGCTAGTCTTCAGGGGTTTGTAGAGAGTGCTACTGCCCCTCCTCCCACTCTTTCTTCTGCATGAGCTTTGGTATGCTCCCCCATGTTATGCATCCTGCAACATATGAATACAAGTACATAGTATAGTTGTGTAAAATATTTCCATAACCATAGATGTCTTTCTCTTCTATATGTTGCAGTGTTCTATCCCTCCCTCCTTCCCCTGATGCTTGTTTGATTTCTGGATGTGTGTTTACCTCAGTTTATCTCCAGCTGGTGTTCTTCCTTAGAGCATTCAGTTCTGAGGATGGTACGTGCCTAATGTTGGATGGGGGCCTATGTGCAACATTCCATGTACCTCACAGTAGCTTTACACTTTTGTATACTGGCTAGATGTTCTTGACAGCCTGTGGCAGACTCCCTCATAGTATGAATACTGCAACATATAGAAGAGAAGGACATCTATGGTTATGGTAAGATTTTATACAACTATTCTTTCCTTATAGGTATAGACTTAATAAAGATTTGCTCTTAGTTTTTCCAATTAAGTGTGGGTTAACTACATTTCTTCTTGGCTACTTCTGTATACAAAAACAGTGTGGAAGCATCATATGAGTTTTATTGCCTCTGACTAGGCTTGAACACCATACTTTGTATTAATTGAGGCTTATCTCTGATAATACTTATACTGAAGCACATATGCTGTAGCACTATCAAACATATTCATAAATAAATCATCCTTTCTAGACATTAACAATGGATGCTATGACATACTTACAAAAACAGACTGGGGTGCTATCTGTTTCACCTAGATAAGTCTGCTCAAAATATTCTACAACATTATAAATAAACACACAGTAAAGACATAAATCTACAGGTATATGTGTGTGTGTGTGTGTGTGTGTGTGTGTGTGTGTGTGTGTGTGTGTGTGTATGTATATATATATATATATATATATATATATATATATATATACACACACACATACATGTACACACATACCTACACACACACACACACACATATTTTGGAATTATGAAATGAATAAGCTGCAGAATAGAAAAAAAGAGGTATTAGTTTTAAAAATTACCCTTGTCAAAAAAACTAGTCTACATTAAATGAAAGGACCAAAACTATTTATGTTTCTTTCTTAATATTATTGTTGAGTAATATGTTAACAACCCAATGGGGCTATTTTGAGCCTAGTCAAGCTCTCCAAATAAAATTTAATACATACTGCCTCCCAAAAGTTTTGTGGGGGGGGTGTATACTTGTACAGGGCTAGTAGAACATTTACAAGCTTCCTCTGTCTAGTAGAGCCATGGGTAGCAGACCAAGGCTATATTTGTGGTTTCCCATCCACTGGTCCAGGTTCTGCTTGAGTAAATGCAGGAAAGAACTCTGCTTTACATGGATAGGAAGCCTGTTCCAAAGAAGGGGAAGCTATTGAGACACATCTGTCCCTCCAGGTTGTCTTGTTTATGTTGCTGGCAAGATTTAGGTCCCCGTTGTTTTTGACACTAGTTGTTTTATAGATGTGCAACAAATCCATTGGGGCTGGATCTTGGGAAGATTTGCATGTTTGGTATAGATCACCTGTCAGCAGCCTGTAGGAGACTGAATATAGGGACAATGATTTGAGGTAGACTCCATTGGATATGGTTTCTCTCTCATGAATTCTTTTTGTGAGAAGTTTCTGTGGACACTCCAATTATTGCATACACCTGGTGAAATACACACCAAAGGGTGACCAACAGGGCAATGACTTGTTTGGACTTAGATGCCATACCTTTACTTACAAGTTGTACAACATGAAATTATTTCATAGTGGTCAAATGCCAAACCTCTGTCCACATGCATTCCCGAATCCCTGATTACAGTGTCCACGCTGTGTTGTATTATCAGCGTGGTAGTTTGCAGGGGTGGCCGTCTTACTGAAAGATACTATGA
The DNA here is from genome assembly GCF_019279795.1 of Protopterus annectens. Classification (NCBI taxonomy): domain Eukaryota; kingdom Metazoa; phylum Chordata; order Ceratodontiformes; family Protopteridae; genus Protopterus; species Protopterus annectens. Next base: position 379,510,251 of record NC_056726.1, read on the forward strand.
TGCATTTTTTGGCATTGAATTTTAGGCCATGACTCTAGCACCAGTTATTGGTCTGTGTTAGTCCTTTCATAAGACTCTGCAGTCAGATGAAGTTTCCGGTGAGGAAATGAAAGCGCTCAATAGAACTGTTTTATTGTTTTGTGTTTTGTGAAAATAAATTTACCCTGTTTATTTCGGACTGCAGAGTCTTATGAGAGGATTTTGTTACATCTGGAGACTATTGCTTATACTGTGAGAGTGTTTATTACGGACTGCAGAGTCTTACGAGAGGATTTTGTTATATCTGGAGACTATCGCTTACACTGTGAGACTGCCTATACTGTGAGACTGTCTTTATCGGTTTTCCTGCTACCGGGGAATTTATTTGGTTCTTGGGTAAAGTCCAGAAATGGGAGATATTTTGGTTATGTGGCCCCCTCTGCTCAGGTTGCCAAGAACTGGGGATATGATTCTGCGACTGCATCATGTGAGGGAGCAATTACAGGATCTGTGATTCAGAGACATGCCTGTTGGAGGACCCCCCCAACCAGGCCATGTAAAGATGGAGATCATTAATGCACCTCTGGATAAGGACCTTCTCTTTGGATCTTCTGCTGAAGGGATCTTCAAAAGACTGTCCAAGAAGAGCAAAACCATGCAATCTATAAAGCAGCTTTTTCAACCTCTGGTACTGAAATTTAGCAGGAGTCACCAGCTATATTGGCTCTGGTCTGGTCTAATAAGTCTGGTAAAGGGAAAAATGGAAAATTCTGGGAAGGAATGGGAAGCAAATCCTAAGGAGAAACCTCAGGACCACTAGGAACATTGCATCCAGAGGGAATGGCCATGTCTCAGCTGGGCTGCCCTCTCCCTCCCAACCCTAAGAACATTTCAACCCAGCTCCCTTCTTCCTTCCTTCAGTGAGTGGAAGAGGGCACTTAACATTCTTTGTCATAACTGAGAGAAACATTACTCCAGACAAGTGGGTCCAGAACATTATACAGCAGTGTACAGACTACCGTTTCACAAAATTCCACTGTGCAGAATAATTCCTTGTCTCCCAGAGGATCAGCTCATTCTGCTGTCTTCTGTGCTGAGAGATATGTTGAAGAAAGAGACTATAGAAAGAATACCAAAGAAAATGATAGTTTAGGCTTTTACACCAGACCCTTTCTAGTGAAAGGAAAAGAAGGCACATGGGGGACCAATTCTGGACTTCTCATCTAAACAAGTTTCCAGTCATTCCAAAGTTCAAAATGTTGACACTCCAAAGCCTTCATCCATATTTGAGTAAGAGAGATCCTACAGATCAGGGCATACAACACAACTGTAATGTGGTGCATAACAGAGGGACTCGCATTGTGTGCAGGCTTGCTATGCATGTATGGGGGATAGCCTAGGAGATGGGCATCACTCTTGACAACAGCCTGCATTTTTTCCCAAGGAAACATGGTAGTGGTCAGGTTGACCAGATCCCAAATAGCAGCCACAAATGGATGTTGAGCAGGGATGTCCAGAGTTGTAGCTAGGCTGGGGTGAAGGGGACATCCACCCCAGGCACTAGGTGTTAGGGAATGTGATTTTAATTTTTCTATTTTATACAAAGTGTATTGCAAGGATGATGTGGTACTCCAAATGCCAGTTGGAGAAGGGACATTTTAATTTTGCTTGTCAACTTAGTGTTGAGGGGTTCCAAATTGTAGAGCAGCACCGGGCTCCATATGAGCCAGTTATGGCCCTGGGGATGTCTTTTTAGATTGTGAAGAAGTTTAACTGCAGAACAGCAACTCCAAACACTTGGAAGATAGATGCATTCACCCTCAAAGTGTGTTTTTGTATACTTACTTTATACTTACTTTATTATACTTTTAAGCTCCAGGTTATTAGTAAAAATCAAGGAGGAGAGTCCAAAAGTCACTGTAGTGTTTCTCTTTTGACCCAAGACATCACTGTTTGTCTCTCTCCCCTAGATAACATAGCAAGGGAGAAATGGAAAGTGTTGCCTCATTGAGTATGCCTTCTCACACAAAACGGAGTCCCTTCTACAACCCAGCCTGGTCCTTCTAAAACTAACAGCTTGGATTGTCATCATAATCAACCCCCTTTTTCTCATTTTTCTATATGGTGTCACTGTGTCACTTCAACAATTACCATCGTTCTTGATTCAATGTCATTATCTTGCCTTCCTCGACAGTGATATCTGACTGTTGCATGTCTTCTGTAAAGCAATCCATCTATCTCTTTGCTGGATTTCCTCGTTTCTTACTGCCTGTTCCTCTCAATTTCATCATCTCGATCTCCAGCCTCCCCAGCTCCTCTACCTTCATTGCCCAGGTTTGTATATCTTACAGAAGTACTGGTTGCACTACTGTTTTGTACATTATTTTCAGCGTTTTTGGCATTCTGCTGCACGTTACCCTTGACACACTGTGTCATTGGCTGTAGCCCTCCTGATTCTAGTTTTGACCTCCCTATTCAGACTTCACCTCTCCTAAACAATCCTTACCAGGTCTTTGAAGCAGTTAATCTGTTCCATTATTTTCACTTCCATCTCAGTTTTCAGTTTCTTCTGACTTCCCTCCATTTGCTGCCAGTATATCTACCTTGTCTGCACTTTGTTTCATCACTTGCGCCTTCAGTTTTGTTTTCCATTGCCCTATCAATTGATAATGTTCCTCTTCTGAGTTGGTTTGTAAACCACATTGCCTGGAAGTCCTACAGCAGCTTTGTTGATCTGGCCCCTTTGGCCTTTTGGCTGGTGTAGTCCATCGCAAATATGAGCAGCAGTGATTTTGGAGGTGAACCCTGATAAACACCCACTCCCACTGGGAAGCCCTTTATGATCCTGATCACTGTTAATACCTGTCACTGGGTCCTTGTACAAAGCCTTCACTAATTCTACCAATGTTTCTGGGACTTTCATCCATCACATGACTACCCATATCAGATTTTTTGGGACCATGTCTTATGCTTTCTCCAAGTCTAGGAATTCTTAGATGGAGTCTGTCTTCTCTTGTCCAGCTTCTTTCCCTGCAAACATCATATCAGTTGTGCTGCATCCTGGCCTGAATCCAAACTGCTCATCTCCCATACTACTCTGTGTATTTATCAGTCACCCTCTGTAGCACTTTCATGTTGTGTGATAGGAGTTTGATACCTTTATAGTGTCACAGGTGTGCATGTCCCCTTTGTTCTTGTGCACTGGCACTGAAATGCTTATTCTCCAGTCATGTGGGGGATATGCCTTTCTCTCCATACTGCTAAAACTGCCCTCAGGAACCATTTCTTCTCTAACCCATCCAAGACCTCAATCATGTCTACAGTGACCATGTCTGAGCCTGCTGCTTTCATTGACTTAATTTTTCTTAGTACTGGTCTTCCTGTACAGAAGGCTCTTCTTCCTCCCCCATCAAAGGCTGTGTATAGAGTAGTACAGCTTCTGTGCAGTTTTCTTTATTCAAAAGTTGTTAGAAGTACTCCTTCTATCTGACTTTGATGTCCTGTGGAGTGGTGAGTAAGTTGCTGCTGGCATTCCTTATGAATGGTATCTTGTGACCAACTTCTCTACCATTTTTGTCTTTGCCTTGAACCTGATAGTTTCCTTGTGCCATCTTTCCAGAAGCTAGTAGAGTGAATCGGATGCCTTGCCACTATTGTGACTTCCCTTTTATTCTGTTTGTTAGCCAGTCAGTATTACTTCTTAGTCTGGTCCATCTTTTCAATCTCCCAGTCCTTCTTCTTTTGATAACTTCCCAGACTTCTGTATTCCACCACCAACTTTTCTCATACACCTTATTTCATACCCAGCTTGGCCACACATCTGTTTTGTGGCCTTCACATGCACTGTTTTAAATTGCTGACATGCTTCTTTGACTCCACTTATTTTCTCCTTTTCTTGAGGTACTAAACTCTGGGTATTTTGTTGAACTCTCATTCCTTTACTCCAATCAACTTTACTGGTCTTTAGCCCTAGTCTCTGTTTTAGCACCTTCTATGACCACTGCTTGCAGTTGACTGTGGCCACCAGTGGTTTATTTTGTGAGATGACTGTTTTACTGGTAATAACTTTGCAATATCTGATTCTACCCCAGTGCCCGCTCGTTGCTAGGAGAAAGTCTACCTGAGTTGCATGTTGGCCGCTCTTGTATCTGATCTTGTGACTGTCTCTCTTGCTGAGCCATGCGTTTCCAACCCAGAAGTCTAGAATGGCTTCTTCTTTTTTATTTCTGTTGACTCACCCATGTAGACCCAGGAAGTTCTCACATCTTGTACTGTCTGGTGTGATATTATCACTCAGGTCCCCCATTATCAACATCATCTCGTGGTGTCCTGCTTTATCTACTACATCCTGCAGCTCCTGCCTAAATGCACATTTTTCATCACCATCTTGTCTCTGCTGTGGGGCATAGACTGAGAATATGCATACTGCCCTGTCTTAACACTGAAGTCTGATTGCCATGAGTCTATCACTACTTCTAATGACATCCCATACTGTCTTCATAAAACTCTCCCTCACCACAGTTCCCACATTTCTACTCTACCCCCACCCAAGTAATGGACTCTGGATTCCAAGCCAAGTGGTTTTGCTTCACTTCCCTTCCACCTTGTCTCCTGGATGCAAAGGATGTCCAGTCTTCTCTTTGCCATCATGTCATCTAGTTTCAAGGTAGGTCCGGTCACTGACCCTATATTCAATGTAGCAATCCTGAGTTCATTTTTTGCATGTCGATTGGTTTTATATCTTGCTTAAATCTCAACAGAGATTTTCCAGGTAAACCAGGCTGTGCAATTGGATACTGGATGACCAGAAACTTGTTGATCTATGGCAACTGAACTTTGTGACAGGCATATACTGGCTAAAAGAGGCACCTAGACCCCTCCCACTTTTGGTGTCCACAACCCATGTATCTCTTCTGAATACCTGTTCCCATTTTTGGCATTATTGGCCAACATGACCATATCACCTAAAGCCAATTTTTACACCACTGTATGGCTATCCTTGACAAAGCACATGGTCTGTGATCCATGCTCTCCTATTTAGAGGGTACTGCAAACCACAGATGATGCCTAAAGCAGTTGGTCTACACAATCCTTCCCCTAATAGGGACCACCTAGAGTCTGTACTGCTGCCCACAGCTCCACTAATTTTTTTGGGTGAGTTTGAAGTGGAAATGCCAATCATGTTTTCAGGAGGTGGGAGGAGCCCATGGAGGATTTCATATTTACCACAGATAGGCACATGTATTCTGATGAGTCATATTAGGAACTGAAAGGCAAGGAAAGTGGAAAGATTCTCCTTCTGGTACCTTTCCAGAGACCAAAGCACAAATATGGCACAAGTGTTAATGTCCTGGATTACTTGCCAGACCTTTATAAAATTAGCCTTTCTTGTACATTTTAAAAGGTTCATGCTTCTGCTATCTCTGCCTGTCTGGTCATGACCCCCCCCCCCCATCCTTTTATACTGTAAGCCTTTAGTAAAGCAGTTCTTGAGGTTTTACGTCTTAGACCTCTTAGAAAAGACATTGCACCACCATAAGATCTTAACTAATTTTTAGAGAACCTGGCCTTAAGTCCACTTGAAACAGTTACTTCTGCATGTCTTCAAGTGTTATCTTGAAAGATGATGTCTTTTTGGTGGCTGTTGTTTCTGCTAGAAGGATCTCAAAACTTTAGATACTGATGACCAGGACCCTTTTTTGGTCTTCCATTAGGACAGGGTGTTCTTTGATCACTTTAGGCATAAAAAAAGAATCCCTCAAATCAAGCCATTCAAATACTGTCGTCTTTCCAAACACTCCAAACAAGGAAGAAAATAAAACATACATTCCCTGGATGTGCACAGACCACTGAGATTTTTATTTGCGTAATACAAAGTTCAGAAAGACCAGTTATTTGTTTTTTCAAAAGGAAAGGTGTGTGTGTGTGTGTGGGGGGGGGGTGGTAATCAGTAAACAAACCATTTCCAAAAGGCTTGCACATTGCAATTCTTACTGCTACTTTGTTCGTGGTAAACCTGTTCCTTGGTATGTCAGGTTGAATGCTAGCCATCACAATATTTCACAAAGGTTTCAGCACTCAAGGTAGGCTGGAGGCTGCCACCTAGTTTTCAATGCATACATTCGCAAGGCATTATATTTGGGGGGGGGGGGGGTGCTCCAGAACTGATCTGAGTTTGTCTTTTTTTCTTTTTTGCAAGGCTTACTTTCCTAACAAGTTTCCTCTTAACATCCACCATCTGCACCTTTGCTTTGAGATTATTCCCAAGAAGTATTGACTGCAACAGTGAAGGGTACAATGAAGGCAATAAGTTGCATTAGGAACTTGCCATAAATGTAGATGTTCATTTGTTGCAGGCCAGGTTTCCTCCCATCTTTCCCAAGGTTCTGTTTGGTACCTTGGGTTGTGGAGACTTCTCATGTAATACAATTTTCACCTTCCCTTCTTTTTTCCCTACCCTACCTGCCTCCCTCTTTAACCTTGCATTCCTTTCCAGAGATGGAGATTGGCAATCTCCAAGTTGGATATATGACTGTTTACTGTCCCCCTTCTAGTCCACTAGAACTTTGCTGCCAGGGTCTTCTCGCCTGGTTTAGCCAGAATAAGAAATATTTCAGGATATCATTGGCTGATACCCCTCTTATACTATTAGAATCCATACTGTAGGCAGGATAGCTGAAGAAGTAATGACTGCAACAGCGAATGTACTTAAAAATTTGTTTCTAACATGTACTTAAAAATAAAGTTTCTAACACAAATGTACTTTATTCTTGGTCCTACAGTTGGAAATATGGGGGAACTCCTCAGCCTCCCACTGTCTTGCACCTTGTTGATACAATACAGAGGCACTGCCATGTACCTCAGTCTCAGCAGCTTCAAGCTAAAATGCATGGAGTCCAGGTTCCTGATTCCTCACTGAAAATATTACCTACCGCAGGTGCTGTTCAATCTGCAAAGGCAAGCAAACTTAACTGCAAAAAATCTTGCCTGAACAAATGTAAGGGTTCTGTTCTTGCTGTGTTGTTTTTCATCACCAGCTTTAGTACAGCAGGTAAGGCCTGTCTTACTTGACCTTTCTGTTTAATGCAGGACTAATGTACGCCTTCATAAAAATTTCACCACCTGGTCTTTTCATCCTGCTTTGGCCATGTATCCTCTCCTTTTCACTTCCTTTGCTTTTAAATTGTTCCTAAGGAACTAGTCCATGTAATACCTGCCAGGAAACCCATTTGTCCATCTTGGGACCTCAAGTTTGCTGCAGAAAAACCTTATTCTACTACATTCTGAGCCAGCTGATAACTCTTGCCTTAAAATTTCATAGCTGCAAGCCCTCACATTAATATAGCTTATATAATCTTCCATCAAGGGAGGGTGCCTTTAAGGATTAATCCCTCCTTTATACGAAAATTAGTCCCTGAAGTAGCCCTAAACCAAAGAGTCCAAATGTCAATATTCTTTCCAGAACCACAAAACAAAGGAAAGATGTTACTGTATTTACTGGATGCTCACAGGCTGCTCAGAAGTAGCTTGGAAAGTCTGACCAGCTATTTGTTTCCTTTAAGTTAGGCAAACAATGCAGACTGGTATCAAAGCAAATCATCTCAAGGTGGTTAAGAAATTATATTGCTTTCTGTTATGGTTATCATGGAAACACTGCACAGACAAGTGAGGACTCCATCTACTACAGATGTTTTCTTTAGAAACATAAGCTCTGAGTATCTGTGAGGCAGCTACACAGACCTCCATCTGTATATTCTCCAAATATTACAGACTGGACTCCTTTTCTAGAAGCATAGCAGGCTTTACCATGGAGTCACTGCAGGGCAGGATAACTCCATTACCCTTGGCCTGTGCACAGGGTAACCACTGCTTTAGTACTCTTCCCCTTTATAATAAATGATGCTACAGCAGTGATCCCTGTAATGAACATAGTACTACTATTTCAAGGTTTTATTAGATCAAGCTCATTAGCCTAGGGAAGACCTTCAAAAAGCTTGCCACCTATATGTGTATAAGGTCAAATTCCCTGTCACCCACCCACCCAATCATCTCATCATTTCCTGAGTAACAGTATACTATCTGCTTTCCTAATTCCTATGGGAAGAGCATTTCACAGAAACCTCACACAACAATGAGAGGACCATTTAATTAATCCCATGCTATAAGAATAAAATATCAAAAATTCATAATTATTCCTAGTATCTACTTTATGGGATTTGACTTCAGTGCTTATATTGACTGCCAGTCTTTCTTTGTGGACTGCTTTATACATTGAAATCACTTCTTAATAATATATAATTAATCTTAAAGACAGTGTGTCCAATCTGCTCTTATAATCCAGTTTCGTAACTTGTGTGATTTGTCTTGTATGAAATCTCTGCATCCATTCCAGCTGTCTGATTTGCACAGTATTGTAAGAGCAGAATGCTGCAAAATACTTTGTGTGCGGTCTAACCACTGTTAACTGTATTAGAAGTACAAAGTCACCCCTGTTGACATCTGAATATAAAATATTCTTTATTGCTGTATAGCAATTTCTAATGACAAGATCTAGGTTGTTTCCAAACACAAGTCCTTTGTTAATCATCACTTTGTGATCTCCTACCGTAGTCACACTATTCAGAATTGGGTCGTTTAATACATAAGGGTAAGAAATCTTTACAGGGCCAAAATGTAAAATTTTAGTTTTATTAACATTAAAATAGATATATTTTAATTGTGACCACCTTTGAAGGAGATTCATATTATTATGCAGTAAGCCATGGTCTTCTAATGTGGTTATAATAGCACACACTTTGGTTTTATTGGCAAACGTGCAAAAACATATTTTGTTGCAGGAAGAAATATCAGACATAAATATGGAGAATAAATAAGGGCCAAAAATGTACCCCTGAGTGACACGCACTTCTAGTCTTTTTAGGTCTATGCTGACCCTACACATTCTTGCTTGTAGCTACTCCTTAACGAAAATAATGAAATGAAAGTTAAGATCAGCTTGTTTTCTTATTAAACGAGATATGAAAGTGAGAGGCCAAGGCAAAGGCTTTAGCAAGATCCAAGTAAACAACATATACTGATAAACCCGGATCTAAAGCTTCCCACACCAATTGATCAAAATGTGTCAAGTTAGTAAAACGTGACCATCTTGATATGAAATCATGTTAGTAAATATCAAGTCCATTATTAATTGTCTGTGTTCTGAAACTGTACAATATGCATTCAAAGCACTTCCCTAAGATGCAAATCAAATTTATTGGTTGGTAATTGTGGATCATAACCTTTAATCAAGGTATTCTGAAACAAGTATAACTCAGACACCCTAGTTAGAAAATAACTGTTTAACCCATCAGGTACAGGGGCAGTGTGTTAATAGTTTTTAAAGCCTTTGTTAACGGAGACTCTGTGGTAACAGGCATAATGTCAGAGTCGGATGTCAAATCTGTAGTATATTCAGACTTAAATTTGCAGAATTTAAACATTTATTGATCAGCAGATATATATGCAGCTCAGTAACTGCTGTCCTGTTATGTTCAGGTATTATATCGGTTTGTTTTTTAGTCCTGTAACTTCTCAGGTGTTTCTAAAAAAAAAAAAAAAAAGTCTTATTAAAGGTTGTATAGATTTTGTTCATGCCTAGCTCTGTTAATCAGTAACAACTGCCTAAATCTCAATCTGGCCTTTTTATATCTAATCTTATTTGCCAGATTTGGACCCCTTTTGTATACCACCTAGTAGTGGCTCTTCTTCCTACTTTGGTTTTCTAATTTGTGTGACCACCATGGAAGTTTACTGTCAACCCTCATATTAACCACCATTAGAACATATTTAGACACCAGATGGTCCAATAAATATGTAGAAAGAATCCCAGGACCCCAGGACTCAAACATATAAGTATATACACGTGTGTGTATTATATAAATATGTACACATCAAGTTTTCTTTCCACTCCCATTCTTGTCAGGCTTTCCCAATTTTTGTGTAAACAGCTTTATAAAAATCCCTCTTTGTATCTGATATCGACAAAACACCCATTCTGTTCCACAACTGCAGCTCCCAAGAAGCACTCGTGTGATATGACCCACCCAGTTCAGGTAACACCACATATTTATCCATAACCATGTGTTCCTTCATCCGCACTACGTGTCCAAAACATTTCCTTTTCTTGTTGGGCTATTCACCAGTTGTAGATAGCCATAATGTTTACAGATTACAGCTAACTCACGCATTGAACAATTGTTGTTGCCAGTAGAAAAATCACAATTCAATTCCGGGGCATTCAAGTCACCCGCTATCGCATCATAACTGGCGATAAAGAAAACCATTGTCTTAACAAAGGTTTCTTTCTCCTCATTTCTTTGACATGGACATGTGTAGAAAGCACCTATTTTCAAATAGTAACTACCCAAACACATTCCTATTCCCATCACTTCTTGATCTTAATCCTTAAAGAAAAGAGTAGTAAATGGTTTATTAGTATATACAGATACTCCACCTCCCTTTCTGTTGCTTCAAAACAAATTATTGCCACTAAAGACTGTCAAAGGTAGTAGTTGGATAGTTTCAGAAGATCACTTTTCAGTAATTATAACCTCCCCACTCTTGCTTAAAGTTCAAGAATTTTGTTATGCAGACTTCTGGTGTTAGCTAGAAAACATCTGATCCTGTTTGGAGCTTTAGTTGGATATTTTTCCCTTACCTTTTTCCTGCTAAAAAAGTTTCACTACACTAACCTTAATAGACTTCTGTCTTTTACCCCGGTAACTCAAGTGAAACATATCTCAACTAAGAAAAATATTTTCTATATAACATAACCTTCCAAATAAAAATGTTCTCTCACTGATAATAAACCAGACCTTCTAATGATGTTAGTAAATTCTCTTGCCCTTTTAAGACATCAGTGAAAATGGGCCTAAATCCTAGCTTTCCACCTAACAATGTTATTAATCTTACTTTATCTTCAAAATTTGCTAAATTAGTTTTCCTAGCATCATTTGATGTTCTTCGTGTTTCACTGTTGCAGTCATCACCTGTAGGTTATCCCTACTGTGGTAGCCCTCGGTTGGCCCGAATACCAGAGTCAATGTTTTTCTGCATCGGCTGCTGTCACTTGCTGTCTGATGTCAGGTTATCAGTGCTATAAAGGAAGGCAGCCAATGCCATTACATCAGTCTTTCTTGCCGTGGAGCCCATAGCAGAAGCAGTTCACAAGTGTGCCAGTTGGTCGCTACCAGAGTTTGAATTACAGCTGAAAACATCTAAAGCTAAGTACCCCGTTGGGGATCCTTTTTTCTTACAATAACCGATGTCCAAAAAAAGTTAACAATTGTCTCGCCTGTGGAAAGCAGATCCTACACTGAGACTTCCATTCATACTGCATCACTTGTTTAGGCCCAGACCACAACGTTCCTCGTTGGCAGTTCTGTGCCCTCTTTTAACGTGAGAACCATTCGTTGTAGAGCTCCTATTGTAGACCGGTATTTTTGTCTTCTGTGTTCACATTCTGAAATTGTGTCCATCAGCCAAGAATCCATGGACATTCTAGAGATAAAGATAGAGACAGACCACACAAGGCAAATCCTTTCGATGACTCTACCACTAAACAGGTAGTCAGTTCTCCGGAATTCAGTGAGGCACTTTTGCAGCCCCTAATGCCCGATTACAATATCTATGCAGGCCTCTACTGAGACCCTTTCAGAGTACGGTATGCCTCAGAAATCTTCTTCATCTTCCGAGCCTTTGGTTGTCTTTGCCTCGGCAGACACTGGCTTCAGTGGAGGCCTTTCGCACTACCAAATCTAGACAAAAACGACATCTTCTCATCCGACTGCCATTTCTCTCAGACCGATGGATACTCTTAGGCTTAGAAGCCAGGCCACTCCTAGAAAATCTACCTCTAGCCACCATCTTACTCCTGCCCCACCTCCCCAAGCCCAAAAAATGGCAGAGGATCTTCTTTCCCTTATCAGGGGCAGTCAGGTAACAACTTCTAAAAGGAAAACACACCCTTCTCCTGAAATACTGACAGAACAGGATTCTGAGGAATCTGATTATTCAGATTTTGAAGAGGAACGACAACCTCTGACTGTTTGAGGATTCAGATGCAGAGGAATCCATTCCTTCTGCCTCCCCACCAGAAGACCTTTCCTTTGGGAAAACCCTTCACACCCTCAGGGAACATTTTCACTGGGAATCCCAGGACCTCCCTCTTTTTAAGAAAAGACTAAGAGTTTCTAGACCTGCCCCAGCACAGACCCTTGGCCATCCCCCTATCTTAGAGGTGGTGGATGATGTTTTCCACGAATCCAGCTTAGCCCCTGATGCCCTACCTCCTGCTCCCAGTAAACCTGACCGGTATTACAGGGTACCCGATTCTCACAAATGCCTGTACAGAAACCCTGCTGCAGACCTGGAGGTCATTACACAGGGACCTAAAGGAGCTAAGGCTAGTTCTGCTAAGAATCCTATTCCTTCTGACAAGGATTCCAGAGCTCTGGAAAGATTGGGTAAAAAAGTATACACCTCTGCAACCATAGCTATCCGAGCACTCAACTGTTAGTTCCATATGTTAAAATATCAACAACACACTTTGGAACTATTAAAGCAAAAGATTTCAACCTTTCCTGACTGTGCCAATTCAAAAGAGTTAGCAGATTAACTGCACTCTACTTGTGAAGTGGCCTGGCACTCACTACACTGTGGATAGGATGCTCTAGAAGCCTCAAGAAGGCCAGCAGTGTCAGGATCGGTCATTAGGAGACATGCATAGTTGAAGGAACAATGTCTACCTGATCATGTCAAGTCTAAATTTATTGATGCACTCTTGGATAAGGACCACTTGTTTGGAGTAAAAGCAGAAGAGGTGCTTAAAAAGATGGAAGACAAACCAAAATCTATGCAAACAGTAAAAGATTTCTTTCAGGTACAACCTCCAAGGTTCAGCAGGAATTTTCCCTCTACGCATTGGTCCTTACCTGCACCTAGCAGACAGGGGCAAAGTAAGGCCTGCAGGGATAGGCCTCCCAGGCCCCTGTTCCAGGGACAGCAGAGAAGCAAACAGTGGACCACTTCTGCCCCAAAGGCAGGAAGTTCTAAGCCATCCCTCTATGGCAAATACTCTCAATGACTCCCTCTTCCCCCCTCTGCCCTCTTGTCACTCACCAGAATCTAGGAGGAAGGCTCTCCCTCTGCAAAGAAAATTGGCTCTCTGTGACAGAGGACCAATGGGTCTTAAAGAAAAATTTTCAGGGATACAAATTCTCTTTGAATAAACTCCCAATTCCAAGAGGGTACCCAGACTTACCTCCAAATCAGTGGGCAGAGGCATTGAAACAAGTTCAAACCCTCATATCACAAAGGGCAGTAGAACCTGTCCCCTCAGATCAAACAGGCAAAGGCTTTTATTCCAGACTATTCCTTGTTCACAGAAAAGAGGGCACTTGGCACCCCATCCTAGAGCTATCCATTTTGAACACCTCCCTGGTGGTCCCCAAATTCAAAATGCTAACTTTGGAGCAGCTGCTGCCTATGCTGACAAAAAATGCCTGGTTAGAGACCCTAGACCTAAAAGAACCCTACCTCCACATCCCCATGAGGGAATCCTGAAGGAAATTCCTGCGCTTCAGAGCAGGCTCATAAAACTTTCAGTTCTCTGCACTACCCTTTGGCTTATCTACTTCTCCCAGGGTATTCATCAAATGTTTAGCCCCGGCCATAGCATTTTGCAGACAGAGAAATATACAGATTTACCCTTATCTGGACGACTGCCTCATTCAGACAGAGTGCAAAGAATAGCTGATCCAGGACCTCCTATTTGTCAAAACCCTCTTAACCACTTTAAGGTTCACCATCAATGAGAGGAAATCAAAGCAAACCCCCTCCAGGAAGATCATTTTCTTGGGAGCACTGCATCTCAAATGGCCTTCCTATCCCCAGAAAAGCAGAGCTTCCTGCCTCTCTACTTTACCCAGCTGGCTTCCAGAAGTCACCTTACTGTGAGGAAGTTCCTGCAAGCCTGGGGGTATATGGCATCTTGCATCCTTCTAATTCCTGTGGCCAGGCTTCACATGAGAAAACTTAAGGGGGTTCTAAAGAACCTTTGGTGTCAGCACTCTCAGCCTCTAGAGACCTCTCCCCCTCTGTTCCCCTTTATTAGGGCTAAGTTTCTCTGGTGGGTGGGGGCCTGTGCCAAGAACAAGGATCTTCCCTTCATCCTCCGCCCAACTAGGCAGGCCATTACCACCAACACCTCAGAAATAACTTGGGGCACTCACCTAGAAGGCAGGTGCACCCAATGCCTTTGGGATGCCCAGCACCTTCCTTTGCACATCAACCAGAAGGAAATGATGGCAGTACAAAAGGCTCTGACATCCTTCAAGCCCCATCTCAAGCCAGGGGTCCTCCTAATCAAAACAGACAACACCACAGTAATGTAGTACATCAACAAACAGGGAGAGATCCAATCTTACCCTCTGTGCAGGCTAGCCATGAACCTCTGGCTGACAGCCTCTTCCATGGGACTACACCTGATAGCCCAATACCTATACCTGCCAGGGATTAACAACACCCTGGTAGACCACTAAAGCAGAAATTTAACTGGATCCCCATGAATGCCAACTCCACAGAAAAATCTTTTTACAAATCACTCAGGTGTGGAGGCCTCCAGAGGTGGATCACTTTGCTTCGCATCTCAACCATCAGCTGAAAAAATTCTGTACCTGGGAGTGTCACCACCTAGCGTGGAAGGTGGTTGCCTTGACCTTCCCCTGGAGCACCCTCTTTGTGTACGCTTTCCCTCCTCTGCCTCTTATTCCCAAGGTACCAATCAAAATAAGGGAGGAGAGACCAAAGGCCATCCTCATTGTTCCAGATTGGCCCAGACAACATTGGTACCCCTTACTGTGCAGCCTGACCTTACAGCCTCCCAGGCAGATTCCCCTGATCTCAAACCTCTTAACTCAGGTGTGTGTGTGTGGTGGGGGGGGGGGGGATGCTGCACCCAGATTTTACAGACTCTCAAACTCTCAGCATGGCTAATACTCTCAAGGCAAACAAGGGGCCCCCTGTTAAGCAAACAGGTCCTAGAAATTATCATAGAGGCCAGAAGGCCCAGCACCAGAAAATCTTATGCAGGAAAATGAATATTCTGCTCATGGAGCCAGTCCAGAGGGGGCAATACTTCACAAGCTTCCAACCCTCTTATCCTGGACTACCCAGCAGAACTACTTAATAGTGGCCTCTCCTTCTCCTCTATTAAAATCCACTCCTCAGCCATTTCAGCTCATTTTGATACAGAACAGCCACTGTTCTCCCGTCCTTTGATTAAACAATTCCTCAGAGGGGCTTCTAATATCACACCACCCAGAAGGCCACCCACTCCAGCCTGGGACCTGAATTGTGTTTTAGAAAAACTTAGTTTACCACTCTTTGAACCTGCTGCTTCTGCAGAACTAAGATACCTCTCCTGGAAGACTGCTTTTCTTCTAGCTATCACCTCAGCCAGTAGGGTTTCAGAATATCAGACACTGATGGCCATTGAGCCCTTCATCATCTTCCATGCAGACGGGGTCTCCCTGAGGACTAATCCCTCCTTTATGCCCAAGATGGTATCTAATGTAACTCTCAACCAGGCCATACATCCACCCACCTTCTTTCCTAACCTTCAAAACAAGGGGGAAAGAATTCTGCACTCACTAGATGTGCACAGACAGCTCAGATACTGTATGGACCGTACTAAGCCCTTTAGGAAAACAGACCAACTATTTATTTATTTTATTTATTTATGTATTTATATTTGTTGACCGGGAGTGTCCAACTGGATGTAGGTCCATTTTCAGCAGAGGCCCAGGGAGGAAAAGCTCCACAGTTAAAATATACAGACAGTAGTTACATTGGATTTACATAGCAATTAACAATTTGATCAACATAGCAATTAAAAATTACAAACATAATTACAGATGAAGAACAGAGTACGTCAGTAGACAACTGTACTATGCTCTTTGTGTTTCACTGTTGCAGTCATCACCTGTGGGAGGATTCCAAAAGCTGAAGAAAGGGGACTAAGCTAACTACTTGTCAGCTTTGCCCTAGGGGCAGAGGGGAAGCCCATTTCCAAACAAACCATTTCCAAATGGATGCTGCACTGTATCCATTTCTGCTACAGATTGCATGGGAACCCCCCCCCCCCCAAGTCTGTTCAAACCCATTCCACTATGGCAGCTACACTTCCACAGCATTCGTCAGAGGAGTTCCCACCAGGACATCCTGGAGGCTGCCACCTGGACTTCTGTCCATACCTTTGCCAAGCATTACCACCTACCTTTATTTTCTAAGGCTAGAGCAGAGTTTGCCTCTGCATTTCTGCAGGGCATGCTGACCCATTCCTAGGTCTCTTACTAATCCTAACACCCCTTTCCTCAGCTTTGGGAATCCTCCCACAGGTGATGACTGCAACAGTGAAACACGAAGAACATAGTACAGTTGTGTACACTTACCATAAATGTAGATGTTCGAGTGTATTCACTGTTGCAGTCCTGGTTTTCCACCCTCCTTCCCCCTTATATCTCCTTTCTTTAGGGAGACATAAGTTGCCAACTGTGGCTTTTAGCCACCAGAACCACTTAACATATTTACTGGGACCTCTGACTGGTTAGGGCAAGAAAAACTGATGTAATGGCGTTGGCTGCCTTCCTTTATAGTACTGACGACCTGACGTCAGACAGCAAGCAACAGCAGCCGATGCAAAAAAACATTGACTCTGGTATTCACGCTGGCCGAGGGCTACCACAGCAGGGATAACCCACAGATGAAGTCTGCAACAGTCAATACACTCGAACATCTACATTTATGGTAAGTGTACACAACTGTACTTTCCACTTACAGGTATGGCAGTTATTGCAGTCGTATTTCATCTTTAAAAGTATTTTTTTAAATGGAAATTCTTAGATATTCTATTCTTGCACCACTCAAGATAGAAATTGTAATGTTTTCATGTCACATTCTTGACAACAGATTCTTACCTGTAAGTAATGAGTCGCCTATGATTAAAATTTATGCATCTCTACTTTGCCAAGTGCACCTAAGAATATTTTTCAAGTAAAAGTTCATTGTTTGAGTACTTATTACTAGCATAAGAAGAGGCAAACCTAACTAGTTTTTAATAGTGAGCCCCCACAACTCTTCTTTTCTTTCTGTGTGAGTTTAGGGACTCATGATCAGGTTCTTTACTGTATCTTACTGTAGCAGTAGATGCCTGAATACAGAAATCACTGCTTCCTCTGTTTCAATATAGACAGTTACCCTCCACCCCTCTTTTTCCCTGTAACACCTCAGTTTCAGGAAGTAACTTCACCCCCTTTCTGTCATTACTAGGTAAATGCACATGCTAACTAGGTGCCTCTCCATCTTCCATTTGAGACCCATATTTACAGGCACACTTGCTGAGGAGATTTCTTTTCCCTTTCACACATCAGAGAACAAAATATAGTACTGGCTGCTCCAGATCCCCAATAAGACTACCCAATGGCACAGCTATAGAGTTATGTTCTCAGCTGAGTGGCCAAGCCAAGACCTGCAGCACCCGCTCTGTCCGATCAGTGCTTCATGTCCCCGCCCAAGTAGCTGACACATACATTCTTTGAGGTTTGATTTACAAACACACATGCGCACCTGGGAAAGGCTGGCACAAGTTTGCTAGCTGTGCCTCCTTTTCCCCAGACTGTAAGGTAGTTATCACTGCCACCAGCCAACTTCGTATCAGCTGTTTTAAGGCCCTTAACAAAGGGTGCCCAGTCTTACTGTATAATATTAATATTAATACATATGGTAGTTTGGCCAAGAGCAAGGCTATTAGGAATGACCCATACAGTGTCACCAAATAAATATGCAAGTACTCTCAAAACTTAAATATCTGTAGACAGATCAGCCACACTGAATGGTTTAAATATATGTAATAATAAATAATACAAAACAAGGCAAATATAATATATATTTACAGTGACATCAGAGCTCAAAACTACATGAAATATTTAAAACATTATTGCAGGACAGTCTCAAATAAATAAAGAAAAATATCTAAACTAAGATTTGCTATATTCTTTACTATATCTAAGAGAATTATATTATTCCCTAGTAACTTACTTCATCAGAACAAGGCAGATGTGGTATAATGATCTTCTAACTGTTGTCAGGTCAAAGACAGAATAAAGAATGCTGTCTCTCTCTTAGAGACTTCTTAAATTAATATGTCAGATATTACTCCTGGGATAGCTTGCAAAATGACATAATTTCTTGTCATCTACTCCTATTTCCCAGGCCTAAAACAACCATTGATGGCAGCTGTTAGCATTTACCTGTGAAAATACACAGGCCTCAGATCTTTGGGCAGATGCTGGAAGTCAAAAAACAATTGGATTACTTCACATTTCAAAGCTAATAATTAATTCACCTTAAAGATAATGCAGAAAACTTCTCAGCACAGACATTGTGCCCCCTTGCTGCATTGAAACTGAAAGATACCATCCTTTATGGCGTAGCCATACAGTAATTTAATTTATTTTTCTGAGTTAACTTCCTGTATTCCAGTTTCCACTGTTAAAATATATACATTTAAACAGTTACAATAGTGCATGTACATTTCTGTTCTTTTCCATCAGGGCACACTGTCGTTACATTTTAAGCAGCACTTTGCAATAACCTTCCCAACACAACTTCTGTACCAGCAGTTTGATATTTACATGACATACGCTTCTAATACAGTTGTAACACAAGCATCTTGTATAAATCATTTTGATATTCACCAATGACATATAATGATTTTACAAAGTTCCAGATAACTGTGGTGGTGGTATCTCCTTCATCACGCCCCCTAAGATGTGGTGGTTCTAGGGATGGAAGCTATTATGGGGGAGAACCAGGTACCTAAGTTACCAGTAGCTGCCAAAAAAATGTCTGTCTTGGGCATTACTTTAATTTTATTTAATCTAGTGATTTATTTAATATAGCAGGGGAAAAAGACTATCTTTTACATAGGAACTGGGAATCTTCTGGCCACATTTCCTATAGTAAAGCATCCAGGTACATCCAAATCTTTATTTTCAAAAACAAATCATCATTTCATCATTAATATAGCTGCACATTAAAGCTGGTACTTGCAAATCTAAGGTTGGTCATACCAAAACCAACAAAATGTGCTTGACATTGTCAGCCCTACTGGATTGCACAGATAAACCTTCAACTGTTACGTTAATGATCCACGTTGTGCATTACTTTTTTAACAACACAGCTAAGTCACTTGCAATGTTCTTTCTCAATATTTTCTTCTTTGGCACTGAGAAAAGTGTTTAGCCCAGCTGTTTTCTTGCAGTAATGTTTTTTTCTGGTTCTGCCCAGCCCTGATAATATAAGACAGTACACATCAGGCTACCTTCTTTCAAGTTACCTGATACCCCCTTACAGTTTATATATCCTTCATGTCAGTTGTTATTAAAAAAAAGCTAGAGTAGCAATTTATTACTTCAAAAGCATTTTTTCTGTTTTATTTTTTAATGTAAATAACAGGGCAATAGTCCTTCCACAGATGGTAATCCGCCAATCAATAAAATGCATTTCCTTAAGTACTTTGTGAAGATGCCAGGCTTAAAAAAATATTTCTAAACTGTTATTCCTATCTTTTTAAGACTGCATTCTTAACTTTATTACTACAGTTGATATATTTGGGTCTATATTATGTTGCTGAAATGGCAAAATATTGAAATCCATTTCAGCACATAAACATCAAAATGCCACTAATGCAAATGGCCAGGTCACCGATATTTTTGCTTAGGGAAACAAACTGGTAGACCAACCAGGCCAACCAGACACGATACATCATCTAAACCCCCCCAACTAAATATACCAACTCCGAGATCGGACTACAGTGGGGCAAATTGGCAATTTCACGGTAATGGCCAAGCGATTTTTTTTCCCCTGGGAAAAAATTTGGTGACCTGGCCATTCGCATTAGTGGTATTTCAATGTTTGTGTCGCTGAAACTGCATACGGTATTTTGCTGTTTTCAGCAACATAATATAGACCCAAATATATCAACTGTAGTAATAAAGTTAAGAATGCAGTCTTAAAAAGATAGGAATAACAGTTTAGGAACAATCATGTAGACCCGATATATTTATATTCAGACTCAACTGTCAGCCTCACCCCTATCACCTGCCAGATTTTCCTATAGCTTTCCCAATCTGTTGATTCCCTGTCAAACCTGTCTTTTTGCTCTTTTATGTAAATTTCCTTTGCAGTATCCTTTTCATCCTTTTAGGTCTCTATTGGTGATTGAGCCCCCAACTGCCTTATCTAATTTTTCAGTTCCAGTACGCAGTCCCCCAAATGCCTCTTCCAGTTTTTTCAATTCAAGTACACAGCCCCCTAAAACTATCTCTTCCAAATTTTTCAATTCCAGTACACAGGTACTCTGGAATTTCCTTACCCTTGCATTCCTAGGCAAGCTCTTTCAATCCCTGTTCACCTTAAATATACTGTGTTTATAACGATCACTGGGCATATCCCTATCTATGTCCCTCTTAAATATGCATATATGCATTTTATCTGCCTCACAGCCTTACTATATGTGTACTCCAGGATCAAATCAAAATGGCATTTTTTGCTTTACACCTCTGGCATACCTCTTCCCCAGTTACATACTTTCTCCATAGCATTCTGAAAAGTGGTGGTGTCCAACTGACTATAGACTTTCTCATCTCTGCATTTCATTTTGATTCCTTTTAGGTTATTGTTCTTTGTTTAGAGTTTTAGTAGTGAGACTAAGCTATGTGATAAGTAATTTGCTGCAAATTTTTATTTAAAATGTTTTAAGTATGAGTTTTGTGAAGAGCATTATAATAAACACTGTAGAAAAAGCTGAGCAGAGGAGTTGTAAAACATCTGTGCACTACCCTCCTATGCCTAATGTGAAAACTTCATTCTTTTTGCACCTTCCCTGACTCTTTCTCTATTAAAAGTCCCTAAGAAATCTGTTTTTCTCATTTGATATGCTTTCTTTGATTTTGTCATCTACATAACCGTCCTCTTTTGTTTTATGAAACTATACATTATTCTTTCCCTTTGCTCATCAAATGCACTCATCTAAAGGCAGGAATTTCCTCCACTGCCTCTTGCCTGACACTCCTCTTCATACTGAACTCCTGATCAGAAGTTTCCCAACATATGTCTTCAGTAGTTCAAACATCCCTATCAAATTCTCTGGACTCCTGTTTTTTTTTTTCCTTTTCTTTATCTATAAGCTGCATAATTCATCCAATTCATTTCTTGTTTTATTTCTGTTTATAGCTATGTTAATTTCTTCCTTAATCCTAACTTTCCTCAATAACCTGTCTCACTTCCTCCTCTTGATCCTTATCCATAACCATAGCTGATACCTTCCATACTCCAACAACACTGTCTCCTTGAGTGGAGATCCAGGTGTCCAAAAAGACCAGTACCAACTGCCGAGAAATATCACCAAACGATTTATTAAAATCAACAAGCAGCAAAAATAGCAAGTGATAGCAGTTTAGTGCTTTTGTCTAGGTAAAGACTTCTTCAGAACTGCTAGTACAGCCACTATTTCACTTAAATACTCACAAAATCAACACGTGATCAAACCGACCAATGGAACACCAGTATCGACTTTCAAAAAAATGTGTGAGAAACTATGTTAAAATCCAAGATAAATCTCCACTCAAGTTTTTCATTTGTTTGGTTTGTCAGAACACTGCCTTCTTCCCATCCTAAAGTTGCAGTACTTCAGTCCTACCTAGTTCCATCTAGTACCCTTTTTTCTACTTTTCTCACCTTCTTGTAGTGTACATCTAAGGGGTCACAACGGCATAGCTCATAGCAACCTTTACCACCTTGATTCTCCCTTCTAGTACCTCTCCAGTTCCATTCTGGGTCCCCATACAAGATAAATAACATAGCTGTGCTCTGCAGCTCCTCTGTCACCACTTGTATGTCAGAGTATGACTGAAGACATACGGTACTTGGTTAAAATGTCTTGTTTAGTCAGTACTACCTTGTTTCCTCAAGAGATGCAGTAAAAAGTTGTTGCACATACTCAGCTACGAAACTCCCTCCTGATATCCATCCATCCATCCATCCAGTGCTGTTGAGTGAAAGGCCACCACCATCCTAAGAGTTTACTGGACAATGGGATATTGTCTGAAAAGAAAGTAGATCTCTAGGTCTTTCTTCCATACCACATGCATCACACACGCACGCATGACACTCACACACACTCACACTCACACACACACTCATCAGTCTTTGTACTACATGTCTTTAGGATGTGGGAGGAAACTGGAGTACCCAGAGAAAATCCACATAAATCCTGGGAGAACTTTGTACCATACCTGAGAATAAAACCAGTGAACCTCTTGCTGTGAGGTGAACATGCTGTTCACTGCACCACCCATTTCTTGATGTACCATAAGGTTATAGGGTTGGGAGGGTGGCCTAATGGTTAAGGTGTTTGCCTTACAAACACAAGGTGCAGGGTTTGAGTCTTGCAAGGGATAATTGGTAGGCTTAAAATGGCTCACAAGGGCAGTTAGCCTAGTACTAATCTATGAACCTATACCATCTGATTAATCCGTCATATCCTGTCTTTAACCACCTTCATAAAATGAATAACAAATCTTTAGGTAAAGACCACCCTCAACTGCTATCTTGTCTTCATTATTCTTATCACAAATTTCTTAATGTGATATTTTAACCCAGGTCACACACAAATTTGTGGAGTAACTAAGGTCTCCTCCAGAATGAATAGCAATGCTTAAACCACCACTGAAGACAGGTGTGAAAAAGTGAAAGGGAGGGTACTGCTAGATGGATTTGTGACTATACATGAGGACAGAAACATGATTAGGCAATGTTGTATGTACATGCAGGGAGGGTCAGACTTAAAAGATGTGACAAATGTTTTTTCAATATCTTTTGCAGCATATTTGGAAAAATTATGGAAAAGTGTGTGAGATTTGTGAAGACATGGCTAGGATTTCAGTAGAGATTACTAAATAAGGGAGAGAAAGTGGATGAAAACAAAGAAGAGTAAATGAGAGAACTGAGCTATGATGCTGGTTGAATTAAAAAGTAATTTTTCAGTACTAAATGGGGATGTTTAGAACTGGTAATGGAAGGCTTCAATGCAGAATTTCTAAAAGATTGGTTAAAAAGCCTGAGTGATAGGTCATATGGACTGAGTGATTTTTTTTTAACTGGTTCAGATTAGGGACAGGATGTCTTTTTTACATCAACCAGCATCACAGGTCCCCATTTCTCCTTCTGACAAGTTATAGCTCTCCATTTCTAATGCCCTCTGCTAACATTTCTGTACTTCTCAACTCCCAGAGAAATACCTATAAGATTTATTGAGGGATACTGCAGTCCCAGTGTTACCAAAAAATGATTTCCTTTCTGTACTATCCACACACTAAATTATTACCTCTTGCCTTCTACCCACTTTCCATACTTCCACCCTTTGAGATTCACAGTGAGATGCAACTGATCCATAATGTTGCATTTCCCACCAAGGAATTTCTTCTAAATTCCCAGACTTGGTCTTTAGAATAAACATAGTAATGTCTTCTACTCCCTGCCAAGCATTCCTTTCCCAGATGTAATTGCACTTTTTTCTCCTTTTACTTCCACGTCCCATCAACCAAATCCTTCTCTAACACTGCCTCTTCAGCTATTATCCACTTAATTTATACATCTTCAACCTTGTCAGTGGGTCCTCCAATGCTACACTGAAATAAAATACTCACCCCCCCCCCCCCCTTGTCACCCAATATACCTCTTGCACTTTTCCCCATTCTCAGAAAAATTGAGATGATGTGTTTGTGCCAGAAAAATGGACTGATCTTCCCTTTCACTTTCTTACTCTCCAATTTACACCCACCTTCCCTCTCTGCTGCTTTTTATTTGTTTATTTATTGATTTATTTGATTTATTTTTTGATTGATTGATTGATTAGCATTTGGTAACCGAGAAAATCCAACTTAGTCAGAAACCTATTTTCAGAGGAGGCGAGAAAAGCTCCAGATAAAACATGTAACATCAAATTATAAGCAATATAGAATAGATGTATAAAGATAGGCGGTAAAGAAAATACATGTTAATTCACATTTAGGACAGAAAAAAAATTACCACATAAAATATAATTTTTAAAAATAAGCAAATTAAGTCAGATTATAGAAAGAAACATATTACATTTGATGGTTTAAGAGAGGGAAGGATTAATCTTTGATGAATTTTAGTGCATGTGAGAGGAGTAAAAGGGTAGAAGTAGGGGTGTAAGATATGTGGATAAATAAATAGGGAGCTTGTGTAATGTGGTGTACTAAAAAAAATAAGAAGCAGCTTTTTGTTTGATTTTTAACTACCAAAGTCAATAGTACATTTTTCTTTCTGCAGCTGCTTCCCCTCTCCCAACACTCTCTTAAATGTATTCACTTTGCTAATGCTCAGTTTCATGTTTTGTAACATCATTCTGTGCCTCCCTGTTTAGTTTAGCCAGAATTATTTCTTTAAATCAGAGAGAAATTCCCATACCGCTCAACCTCTCAGCTCAAGAAATCTGGATAAAGCATAACATGAGGGGACAAAGGCCCATAAATGGAAACAGATTTTAAATATTGCTTTTATAAACTTAGAAAATTGTTAGAATAAAATTATTTGTATTAGAATGTGTTTTCTGAAAGGTATAAAGTCTGAAACTCAAATGTAAAGTCATTATTTAGCGACTTCAAGTCTCTGTGATTTGACAGAAAACCACAGATTTTGAGCAAAAGACAAAAAATACGAGGAAAAAATCTGGACGTTCTGTGAAAATCTGGACAGTTGATAGGTATGGAAATTCCCCTAAAATTTCATGTCATCTCTTTCAACTAACCCAGAGTTCCCCTTCGACCTCTCACTCGTTGCCAGTTGCACTCGCACTAGTGGAAGCAACGCAATCAGAAGCATGCCATTCCTTCTGCCCACTACTGTACTGCCTGATCTACTCTGAAACTGACCTGGAGGAGTTATCAGTCCATTTCTGAACAACATCGTAGCCTACCCCATGGAGAAGAACAGTACTTTTAATGTAATTAGCACCTTGTTCTCTCAGATCATCCCCTACTAGCCCTTTCATCCCACCCTGCATTATCCTTTTAATAAAATCTGAGGCTTCACTGTGGTGGTGGTGCTGCGGTAGAATTGTCGCCTCACAGTAAGACGTTGTCCTGTTCGATTCTCAGCTAGAGCGTCTTTTGTGTAGAGATATGCGTGAATGGGCGTACCTTCATTGAAGGTTGTGTGTCAGGGCCGGCAACTTGGCACGTAAAAATTTACTGCCAATCATTAGCGGACCGGAGTTCCGCTGTGGCGACCCCTAACCGGGAAAGGCTGAAAGACACAACAACTGACCATCACACATTGCAATGAGGTACAGAAAGCACACAAGTCTCAGTTATATCCCTGCAATTGTTTTGCAAGTCTTCACTAGTACTAGCAAACTGCCAAAGGTCTTTAGTCCACTGCTTTGAATGACACCACAGTTTAGAAGATGTATGTCTACCAAGGCTTCCTTACCCTTTGACTGTGAACTAGATGAGGTTGCAACAGTATTGGATCTCATCAGTCAGAGTTTTCTGTTGAAATCACTGCTGGTACAGTTTTTATTAGTGCATCAGCACTGAACCAGAGTTTTGGGGCTTTGAATTTTCTCTGCAGTTCTGCAGCTGTGGAGATAATATATATATATAACCGAGATGAGTCTGAAGGGCAAAGGTCCCTACAAGTAGAGTGCTGGAAGGCATGGCCCTTACAAAATACCTTTTTTGTGACCGGTCAAAACTTTATTTTGTCCATCTGAATGTTTGAACAATGTCAGCTCACAAAGACGGTGGGAACACCTAGCTGCATCCATATAATCAGTTTTAAAATGCTAATCCTGTGTTTGGTAAATCATTTTACAAGGACTGGTGTAAGTGGTATTGCACACCTTTACCAGAGGAGTATAGTGCAGTATCTTTGATTTTACAAACATAAAGATGCAGATTACACATGACATGTAAAAGGGAATCTGTAAGTTTACTCTGTGATAAAAATGGATTGGTGCATTTATTTTATTCACATATATAGTTTTACAAGACTGAATGGGATACCTCTCAACTGTCCAGATTTTTGCCTCGTACTTTTGGTCTGTTCCTCATAAAATTTGTTTTTTTTTCTGAATTTTTGTGGGGAATAAATGAAGACTGAAGTCATTATATAATGACAGGCATTTGAGTTTCAGACTTCACCTCCTTCAAATAAATGCATGGTAACACAAGACCTTGCATTCTATCAACTTTCTAAGTTTACAAGAGCAACGCTTAAAATTTGTCCCTATTTTTGGGGCTTTGTCCCCCTATTATTTTTGACTTTGTCCAGATTTTTTGTTCCCAGTGGTTGAGAGCTATGCTGAATGGATAAAGAAAACATTCTCTACACCAGCTAGTTTAATGGGTTGCAGTTTATCTCATCTCCAAGCTTTGAGAATATAGAATAAATTAAAAAAAATAAGTTATTTCACCATGCAAAGTGCTGTTCTACAGCAGATAATTGTAAGAAGAATCAGTTTCAATACTGAGAATCCTGTAACTAGTCCAATATTTAACTGTCTGAATGTGTTCAGCTTGCAGTTATCTGTATAGTCACAATGCTTCCCTTTGAGCAAAGATTGCATTTATTAAACCAATTTTAAACTTCTCAGCGGGCTCCTTTGGGTGCTTACAGTCTCCATGACAGTGTTTTCTACCTGTTCTTTTTGCACCTCTCCTCAGTCAGCTGCACAGAAATTACCGTTTGTTTACCTGCCTCCTGTATTTTGTTTACCAATTAGCTTTAATGCATGTAGAGCTTATTTACATTCTAGATCTGGGAGTAACCTTCACATAGAGTAATAAAATGAGATGCACACAAATACTAGCAATAAAAATAGTCTCATAAAATGATGTCTTCATAGCTACTGTCACACATTCGTGCTACAAGCATTTATTTGGATCTACATTTCTTACTTTTGAAATGCATTTAAGCATTTATATATCTTTAAGGAGATGCCACCTCGCTTTTTTTCCTGAGCTTGTGTCCGTGTATATATCCATCTAAACTTTAATGGACTAAAAGTGTTTGCTTGAATTGTATTTTCTCAGCCTTCCTCAGTGGTAATAAACAGAAAATTTACCAGTTCTAGTTATCCTCTTTGTCTTTAAACATGATTTGAAGGAATAAATTACTTTAATGCTAGAGATGACTAGTAGTTGTTAAATAGTTGCAGCATATTTCATGAGGTATGTGACAATAAAATAACTTATTTATGGCGTGTGTGTGTGTGTGTGTGTGTGTGTGTGTGTGTGTGTGTGTGTGTGTGTGTGTGTGTGTGTATTTGCTTAGCAGTTATGGCACACACTGACATCTTAATATAATTTCATACCTCTCAGTAGAATTTTCAGAAAGACTATTGCAGATATAATTTACTATTACTATTTTGTGTATTTACAAATTGATGTGCTGTTCTTCGTGTATTACTTATCTGTACTATGATTTTACTGCAACAGAAGAACTGATGACTACATTGAAAAATATCCTTTCTGAAATGACTCCTTTATGGAAACCTTACTCCAGCTGAGCATGACCTCACCACCATTACAGTGCAGGAAATGAGTTTCTCATTTCACTCTCTTTTATTAAAGCACACCACCTGTGCTTTGCTGTTATGCTCATGGTATCGGTATAATATTGTATCCTGCTTTCCACTTGCCTAGGAAAACAGAAAACTTCGACTTCAGAATGAGGAGTTAAATGAGGAGTTGATGTCACTGGGGTCTCCTGGAGAGAGGTCACCTAGCAGAACAGAATCAAGCTTTTACTCTCTCGCCGATGAGATAGAAATCGCTTCAAAAGAACAGGTATCAAGACTTTGATATGTTGAAAAGCACTCTAACATAATTAAGGTATTTTAGTTTGTATATGGGAACAAGCATAAAATGTTTTAAGTATACTAATGTGTATAACATAGTTAAATATCAACTGAGCTGGATTCAAGTGTCAAACATTTATCACAGTGATGGTTAAGAACTGTGTAAAATATGTATCTTGGTTGCATAATTTGTGGCGAATGTATTGAAAACTTTGACTGAGTGGACTTTATTTTTTTCTGAATTACATGTCTTACCCAAATGTTTGGTACCCTCAAAGTACATTAAACTAGAGAAGGGGTATTGGGGGTGATTGACAAAGATGCATTCCAGGAGTTTGGTATTTAAGGACACTTTTGGGAATGTATTCTTGGAGCCAGACAAATGGATGTCCTTCCGTATCACTGTTGAACTATTCTTTACATAAGGGATCTCCTGCCAAGGACAGCACAATGTCCAGCCAGTATACTAAAGCCACTAGGTCTTATAGATGCAGTATATCTCGTATATGCTCCCTACATAAGGCATAAAGGTGATGTGTAGATGCAAATACCAAGAACTTATTTTGCTGCCAGTCTGAATGCCCTTCTGCTGTTTGCCAAGCCATTTTCAAATAAGTGCCCCACTGAGTTTCTTCTTTCCTTTTTTCAATTTTGTCTTGTACTTGTGTTTATGTCATCCAGAAAGGGAAAATGTCAGTGTATTTGGCAGATTCCCCATAAAGACCATAACAACCAGTGTCTTTTTTGCTTGGGTTATTTCCATGACCATATACAGTGCTCTGTCTGTCAAGCATTTGCCCTTAGGACCCTATGTAGTCATTTATCCTCCTTGCCAATATATCTTGAGAACCAAAAACTTAAGTTTTTGGCTCACGGTGCTATGGTAGAATGCTCCAGTTCTGAAGGCCAGCTATCTGGCAAGAAGAAGGGTAAAAAGACTAGGCCTGATCCAGTTGTCCAGCCTTCCTGGACATCTCTCTAGATGTTAGTGAAAGCCCTTGTGTTTGCTTCAGATTCCTCTACCACAACCCCATCAGAGGCAGGCATGGATTTGAAGTGTTGAATGGCTTTTGGAGGCTTTTCTAACATCTGCTTCTGATGTTGAAGGGGAACCTCAGCTGATTACTTTCAAGGGACCAAGAGGGATTCCTCGGATTTTAGTGAGGGGGGAAATCCCTACTATTATTATTGAATCTCTCCAATGGTCTGAACCTCCGAGAGCACATGGGGCAGACATCTCACTCAAGAAAAAGTAGAAAACTAAACATATTTCCCCAGTTATTGAAGATCTCCAGTGTGATTAGCAGGATTTTACTCCGGGTCTGTTTACTGCTTTAATGACCTTTGAAGCCTCATCAAGGGGTGTCAGTTCCTGCCGCATCTCTGCCCCTCCTTGGTCTTCCACAGAGGCCTAAAAAATTGGATTCCTCAAGTAAGGAGTTGGATTTTGGGGAGGAATCC
The DNA here is from genome assembly GCF_019279795.1 of Protopterus annectens. Classification (NCBI taxonomy): domain Eukaryota; kingdom Metazoa; phylum Chordata; order Ceratodontiformes; family Protopteridae; genus Protopterus; species Protopterus annectens. The sequence continues at coordinate 379,539,679 of NC_056726.1, forward strand.
CTTGCTTATTCTTCTCAAATTCCTTCCCTATGGTTCAGAGGAAGAGGATTCCCTGTGTCCAGACTTCCCCTTGGAAGAATTATCCTGTGGGGATACTATTGTCTGCATGATGGGGTATTTTAAGTGGGATTGCTTCCAGATCTCTGACATTCAAAAGAGGTATTATGAACTTCTGCAGATGGAGTCTCCCAAGAAACCAGACATATGTTCTACAATGTGCCTGATGGGTTCATAGGTAGGTACTAGGCTATCGGCCCTGGGGCCTATATAAGCCTAGCCAGAAAGGTTCCCTGGCTTTCGCCACCCAAGAAAATTATTTTCCTGTGCCCCTGTTAAGCAGTGTTGCAGAAGTGATCCCTGGGGTGAATTTTCTATTTCCCATACAGTCTTCAAGATTTTTCTTGAAGAGGACCAATGAGGAGCTTTGCTTGACATGAATGGGTAGTTTCTTCCAGAGTATGGGAAGTCTCTGGGACAGGAATCTATCCCTCCAGCATGTTCTGTTTATTGTGGTGACTTTAGGCCCCTGGAGCGTGTAGTTCAGAGAGATTGGGATTTCTTTAAGTGTAGCATGTCCAACAGCTCTGGGTTTGACATAGGCGATATGTGACGGAGTAGAGCTGGAGTTTTGTGAGACGGTCTGCGTATGGCATCTGTTTGAGGCTGGTAATCCTCTTAGTGAGGTATTTCTGTGGCCTTTCCAATTGTAGGTGTCTTGTGAGATACATGCCAAATGGGGCATTGTACTCTGTAATGGGACTGATGAGGGATGAGCAGAGAGGAACAATGACCTCCTTTTTTCTAGAGGAGAACTCTTTTGTGATGAGGTGTGCCATGTAGAAGGATTTCCTGACTACTGTGGCGATGTGGTTATCAAAGGAGAGACTACTGCCCACCTGTGTACCAAGGTCTCGTATCACACTTTCAGTGTTTAGTGAGTTACCGGCTATGTGGTAGTTCATGGGTACCAAGTTTTTCCCAAAGGGGATGACAGTGCACTTCTTGGCATTGAGCTTTAGGCCATGACTTTGACACCAAGCATCTGTCTCTGTGAGGCCCTTTTCTACTCATTAGGTGATTCTTTTATGGCTCCCAGTTTGCAGTCATCTGCAAACTGTTAGCCAAAGACCTTCTCTGTTGGCCTGCACTTCAGAGAAGTAGATGCCGAACAGGAGAGGACCCAAGACTGATCCCTGTAGTACTCCACTCGCATTGGTCTGAATTCAGACTTGGAGTCTGCTACTTTTCCTGTGTGGGTTCCGTCAGTGAGCCAGTTAGCCACCCATCTTGTGACATAGGGATTTATGGCCAGTTTAGTGAGTTTATCTATAATTCCAGAGTGGGGGATGGTATCAGAAGCCTTGGCGAGGTCAAGATAGGCTGTGTGCACTACCTTGCCCCCATCTATGGCTCTAGTGACTGCTTCAAAGAAGTCAATCAGGTTTAGTAGACATGATCTACCTTTTAAAAACCCAAACTGAGTGGGGTCCAGGGTTGGAAGGTTACCTATGTCTTTGTTTATAAGCTCCAAGATGATACATTCCATGGCCTTGCAGACCAGGCTCGTCAGGCTGATGGGGCGGTAGTTTCTGGGTTCCGTGGTGGCACCCCCTTTGTGGAGTTGGATAACTGTCGCTGTGCACCATTCAGTAGGCACTTAGCCTGAGGTGAGGCTATGACTGAACATGTTACTTAGGTGGGGTGCCAGTTCGTTCTATAGTTCATGCAGTATGCAGCCTGGGATGTTGTCTGATCCCATGGATGCTGTGTTCTTGACTTTGGAGAGTGCGGTCTTTACTTCATCTGTGATTACAGGGGCTTTGCATTCTTCCGGTATTAAGATAGGTTCAGTGCTAACTTTACCCCCCACCCACCCTCTAAAGGGCCTATCTGCCAGGATGTTGGCAATATCGGTTGGTTCTGTATATTTAGTGCCATTGTGCTGTAGCTCAGAGCAGATCTGAGTGTTACCATTGAGATTCTTGACATAGCTGTAGAATGCTTTGTGATTGTCTTTGGAATCCGTGGTGATTTTATTTTCATAACTGGCTTTGGAGGATTTTATGAGGGATCTCAACTTCTTGCTGAGGCTAACCAGGGAGTTCCTCCAATGTTGGGATTTTACTCTTTTTTTGCAACAGCTTCTTCCTTCTGTTGTAGCGTTTGTTTATGGCAGGGGACTACAAGATTGGCTTCCTTTTTTTTGGAGGATAGTGTCTTGATTCTGTTGGGGATGGCACAATCCATGCAGTTGTGTAAGTGCTTATGCAATGCATTTGTGTAAGATTCAGCAGTTGTACCTCTATTTTCCATGAAGTTTCCCACTTCTGTCTTAAGAAGCATGAAGTTGGCTTTGAAGTAGTTTTTGATGATGGTTTTCTTAATGGGGGGTGTGGTGGGATATGGATGTCTAGGGTGATTTAGCTTATGGTCAGATCTCACCAGCAAGGAGTTGACCTCTGGCATGGAACACCGGTTACCCATATTGGTAATGACCAGGTCATGGGATTGCAAATTTTTAATAAGTGACCTTCTTTTGATCCTTCTTTGGTTTGTTTTCTCAGATAAACCTTCTAAGCTATTGCCATCCACTAAGCTCCTTCCTTCATGTAAGGACAGTTGATCTATAGAAAGGTTGGGTGAGAAAGTATATACTGCTACCACCCTGTCTTTTCTGACTAGTAATTACCAGATCAACATGACCAGATATGTTTTGGCTCTTCTTTCCCAGGTAACTAAGGTGGTGTCTGACCTTCCTGGTTCTGATGGGAAGGCTTCTCCTTTTTCCCTGCTTTGGGCCACTTTCCAGGTTGCCCATCACTCTGTAAAATGTAGCTATGATGCAACTAACCCCTGTTCCAGGGCTGCTGCCTTTGGTTCTGTTATGAGGTGTTATTCTCGGCTACATCTTTAGGCTTTACCTGATGCTGTTAAAGCCAAGCTTTTGGATGTCCTCTGGATAATAAAACTTTTTTGGGACAGCTGCTACTGACCTATTTAAGTGCCTCCAGGATAAGGGTAAGGCCGTGCAGGAACTCAAACATATTTTGTTCCCCCTATCCCCAAATTCCAGAGGAACTACTCTTCTAAGTCTGCCTTTGTTCGTAGGCAGACTTGCTCTCCTCCCAAAGGTGAGAAGGGATCTAGATGCATTCCTGTTGCCAGGTTCACTCGGGCTCCTTCTCAGAAGCCTTATTTTCAGGAGAAGCCAGTCTCCATTTGATGTTTGGCCTACCTTTCCCTTAGCCAGGTCTCCTTGTCTTTCTGCCTTTCTATATCTCTTCCAAATTGTCATCAGATCACCTCAAGACTCTTGGATCCCATCTATTATTTGATGGGTATTTCATGGTTTGGAAATCCCTTTCCCCCATTTCAGACCTTCCTCAACCTCCTCTAGAGCAACTTCCACATTTCCCAGAGGTTCTGCAGTCCCTTTTGGATCAGGTCACTATTCAGCCTGTTCCACCCACCCAGGTGGGAAAGGGGCTTTACTCCAGAATGTTTTTGGTTCCTCGGAAGGATGTTACATGGAGACCAATTCAAAACTTTACTCTGCTCAACACATTTCTCAAGATTCTTTCTTTCTGGATGTTGTCTCTTCAGACCTTGTTTCCTCTTTTTCTTCACAGGCCTTTTTGGTTTCTCTAGACCTCCATGGATGCTTACTTTTACATCCTCATTCACCCTCTGTTCAGGAAATGTTTATATTTCACTGTTTCTTTCTTGCATTTTCAGTTCTCTGCTTTGCCCTTTGGCCTTTCTAATGCCCCAAGAGTATTTACTAAGTACCTTGCTTCTGTCATCACTCTTTGCAGTATTTGGGGGCTACAGATTTTTTTCCTGTCTGGGAGACCTGCTCATTCAAGCTCTTTCTCCCAGTAATCTGTTATGGGAGCTCTGGTTTACCACTCATCTTTCACATAACCATAAATCCCAAGAATTCAGTCCTGATGCCCTCCCACGATTATTTCTTTCTCGGGTGCCAGACATCAGACGTTCTCAGTTCTATCTCTGACACCATTCTCTTCTCAGACGTTCCCATGCTGTCGTCTCTTCCTGCACCCAAAGTTCTATCTCTGACACCATTCTCTTCTCAGACGTTCCCATGCTGTTGTCTCTTCCTGCACCCAAAGTTCTATCTCTGACACCATTCTCTTCTCAGACGTTCCCATGCTGTCGTCTCTTCCTGCACCCAAAGTTCTATCTCTGACACCATTCTCTTCTTCCTCTGTTCTCTCTCATGGCTAGGGAATTTCTCAGGTTCTAGGATTTATGGTCTCCACTATTCCCATGTTCCCTCTTGCCAGGGTCCATATGTTGAAATTTCAGTGGTACCTTAAATCAATGTGGCTTCAAGATTCCCAACCCTGGCATTCCTTGTTCCTTTTCATCCTTGCCTCAAACTGCAGCTTCAGCAGTGGCTTCATGAAAACTCTCTCAATCAGGGCTTCCCTTCCATGCTCTGATTCCTTCTCAGGAACTGTTCTCAGACACCTCAGACTTGGAGTAGGGAGCTTCTTGTGGCCCTATAAAAGTCCAGGGTCTCTAGCCTCCAGCACCAGTACCAGTGTGGGTACTAATTAATTCAAAGTATCAGTGGACATATGAGAAATTATGAGAGCTCTGCTTCTGGCTCAGCAAGCTTTTCATTCCCTTTTCCATCCCAGCCCCCTCAAAGTCTTCACAGACAGAACCACTGTGATGTGGTATGTTAACAAGTGGGGGGGGGGGGTATGAGGTCCTGTTTCCTTTGCAGATTAGCTCTTTGGGTCTGGGGTCTAGCTTTCAAGTATCAAGTGACTGTTAATGTGCTTTACATTCCTTCAGAGCACAAACTAGTGGCAAACTCCTTGAGCAGGTCCAGAACACAGACTCACGAATGGATGCTTTACAGAGATGTGTTCCTGGACATAGTCCACTGGTGCGGTATTCTTCAGGTAGATATTTTTGTCTGCAGTGTAAACAAGCAACCACTTCTATTCTGTTCCAGAGTTCCAGGTCCTCTAACTTGAGTTCCAGGTCCTCTAACTTGAGTTCCAGGTCCTCTAACTTGAGTTCCAGGTCCTCTAACTTGAGTTCCAGGTCCACTAACTTGAGTTCCAGGTCCTCTAACTTGAGTTCCAGGTCCTCTAACTTGAGTTCCAGGTCCACTAACTTGAGTTCCAGGTCCACTAACTTGAGTTCCAGGTCCTCTAACTTGAGTTCCAGGTCCTCTAACTTGAGTTCCAGGTCCTCTAACTTGAGTTCCAGGTCCTCTATCTTGAGTTCCAGGTCCTCTATCTTGAGTTCCAGGTCCTCTAACTTTAACAGTGGAGGCCCTGTCTTTTCCTTGGTAGGGAATATTTCTGTATGCCCTCTCCTCTTCCTCTGTTGCCACAAGTTCTGCACAAGATCAGGCAGGACTCCTAAAATCTTGCTAATGACTTAATTTTGGCCCAGACAGTATTGGTTCCTCCTCCTTTCTCAGTTGGCCAGGGGCAATCACTACAAGTTAATCTTTTCACGTAAGACAAGGGATGTCTTATCCATCCTCACCTGTCCACTCTCCAAATAACACTGTGGGTGATAGGGTTTTGATTTATTTTAGATTCCTGTTTTATGAGGATGTTCTCTGTGTTCTGCAGGTGGACAAGGAAACCCACTGCCAGAAAATCATACATTTCCAAATGGAAGAGATTTTCTGTCTGTTGTCTCTCGCCATCAGGATCAAGTGACTGTTAATGTGGGAGTTCCCCTGGTTCTCTCTTATTTGTATGATCTGCTCCATGCTTGGTTGGCATATTCTTCAGTTAAAGCTCACCTGTCAGCAATTTCTGCTTGTCTGCTCTTGAATCCTCCTCATGCTTCTTGGTTTAAGGTCAAGCAATTTCTTAAAGGTGTCCTTCATATCAGGCCTCCCAGAAAAGCTTATTCCGTCTTCTTGAGACCTCAGTTTTGTACTCGAAAAATTTAATTGGGCTCCTTTTGAGCCTGCTTCTTCAGCTTCTTTGCAACATTGTAGTCTGGAGACTGTTCTTTTGGTTCTTACTTCAACCAAGAGAGTATATGAACTTCAGTGTCTCGTGGCTATTCCTTCTTTTGAGTTTTTCACAGAGGCCAGGGTATCTCTTTAAACTAATCCTTCATTTATGTCAAAGATGGTCAGTGAGTTGCATCTTAACCGGTCTATTCATCTTTCTTCCGTTTTCCTTCTCTGCAGTCTGCCAGTGAGAAGGTTCTTCATCTTCACATCTTGGATATATATATAGAGAGTTCATGTATTAAATTGTAGTTTATTGGCCTTTTGGGCAGTTTTTTTCCATCTCTCTCAACTTTCTGGTTTTAAAGCCAGTGTTTGCGCTTGATCCCCACCTTTCCCATAACTAGTCTAGTCCAGGTACAGATTTGCTGTATCCAGGACTGTTTGTAAGCTTCTGAGCCCCCCAAGCCTTTGTGTTGGAGTGCAGCCTTCTAGCTTATCAGTGGGAGTGGTAAGTACTAGGTAGCCTGCCTACCACAAGAGGAGTGGTTCTTGGCCCAGGAATTGTAGTTTATTGATCATTCGGGAAGTTGTCCAACTCTCTCAACTTTCTGGTTTAAAAGACCACATCTGCGCTTGTTTCCTATCTTTCCTGTAACTAACCTACTGGAAAGCACTAGAAAGCCTTAAACTGATACATTCTAGCTTAAAAGATAGACTTGGTGATTTGAGTATCAGTTTTCAGTATTTTCTAGCTGTACTTAACTGTTTTCCGCCTAAACGCTGATTTTCCAGCATTTATTGTGATTTGAAAGCTTGTTTTTTTCACATATTGTACTTGTTTGACTGCCTGCACTTTTAAAAAGTTGTTTTTTGTTTAAATAAATTGTTTAACTGTTGTAGGCTACACACTAAAGTCCGATAGCCTTTTCTGATCGCTTGTAGTCATTTAAAGCTGTTTTAAGTGTACTTTTTACTGTTTTTGCCTTCTCTTTTAAAAAAAATAAATACATACATTTCTTGTTTCCCGCCTTTCTAAGCAAGTATAGTCCAGTTTTCAGGCTAGTGCTGAATTCAGGGCTGTGTTACAAGTTTCTGAGTTACCCATACCTTACTTGGATAGAGGGAAGTTTCTCTGTTCACCTGTGAGAGAGGGGAACTTTGAGCAGCCATCTGTTCCTGGAGGAGTGGTTCCAGCCCAGAAGTTAGTAGTTTAAAAAACGCATTTGCACGGCTTTGTGCGCCGGGCAGCACCGGTTAGCTAGGGTTAAATTATTCCCAGCTCCACTAAGTCTCCTCTTCAGTTTTTCACTTGAAACTAGTCTAACTCTCAACCTAAGCACTCAAAAAGCATCCTACAGTCCAGCACTTGCTCAGACCTAATAGCAAGCACTAATATACCCCGACACTTGACTGCCCAGCAGGGCAAGGATCTTTATCCACCCCTCACCAACCAAGCGACTAAGCAGCTCACCCTACTATTCTGGCATGACCAAAGGGCAACTTCAGGTGTACTCTCCAGTCCAGCTGGTGAATCTGGGTATCTTGAGGCAATGTTACAACCGCCTCATGTACACAGACAGCCCTCTCCTCCTACCACAAAACACTAACATATGCGAGAGATGCAATTATACAGCCAAACTGGAGGCTAAGGCCTCTCCACCCAAGACTGGAACAGACAGTCATGAGGAGAAGGTTAACACTTGCACCACACTTCCAGCCTCGCATAGATCTACTAAACCAGCACTGGCAAAAAATACACATAAATAAACGAAATAATTCTCGGAGGCTCTAAATAAAAACCTGCAAAAGCGTCAGAGAAGCTCCAAAGCAGACGCCCACAAAACCTGCACCTCCCGTCACAAACCAGACAACACATAAAACACAAAATCAATGTGCCGCACAATCACAGCCCTTAAGGCGAAATAACGTACCTAACACACTAGTAATAGGTGACTCAATAGTCAGGCACACTGACACCCCACTCACTAGGCTGGACAAGGAGAAGGTTACTGTTAGCTGCCTGTCGGGAGCCAGAATCCGCCACATAACACAAGCATTCAGGTCACTCCAGAACAAGTACAAATATGACTCTGTCATTGTTCATGTTGGTGTGAATGACCTGAGATGTACCTCCCTGCTGGACTACATGAAAAGAGACATGGAAGAGCTTTCTGATCATGTAGCCCAGGCGGGTATGACACTGATCCCGAGTAGCATCCTGCCCTCACCAAGAATGATACCTCAGTATAAAGAAAAAAATGATCAATTTCAACAATTTGCTAAGCTTCTGGTGTCATTCAAAGGGGATCCAGTGTCTGTCAGCCTGGGATGACATGCTCGACAAGCCGCGTTGCTTCACAAGAGATGGCTTGCACCTGTAACCCCTTGGCTTTCGAATACTGGTCAAGGCTCTTGCTGCCCCCATAGTGCCTTTTTTTAGGGAAGGCTCAAAATTCAAACCCACCTCCATAAACAGCACAACTAAAAAAAATGAGGGCTATGCTACTCAACGCCAGGAGTTTAAATCTCAAAATGCATGCATTTTAAGCACTAAGTATGGAGAACGTCAACATCTGTGCAGTAACTGAAACCTGGTTCAAGGCTCCAGAGAGCACTCCAGCACTACTGGGCTATAACTCATACCACACATTTCGGCCACAGAACACGGACCGAAACACAAAAGGAGGAGGGTGTATCCATATTCATCAAGGATACCCACACTTCCAGGTTAGTGGCGCAGCATGATACCACTGAGATTATCCATGTGCAGCTAACATTGTGGACAAATCTGCAATGCAAATTGTGGCCTGCTACATATCACCCTCCATGACCCAGGATCACCATTCCGCCTTTCTGGAGACGCTGGAAAACATGAAGGTCCTTCCGAACACCCTGATATTGGGCAATTTCAATTACCCTACCATTAACTTGGAAAACTACTCGAGTACAAACTCCTAGTCTCAGCGCTTCTTGAAATTTATCAACTCAAATGCCCTGGATCAACTGGTAAACTCCCCTATCAGAGGCCGCAACATATTGGACCTGGTCATCACCAACATGGGTGACAGGTGTTCCGTACCGGAGGTCAACCCGTCACTGGTTAGATCAGACCATAAACTAATCACCCTGGATGTCCACATCCCACCACCACCCCCAACCGAGGAAACCACAGTGAAAAACTTTTCTAAAGCAAACTTCACCTTACTTAAGGCAGAGGTGGTAAGTTTCACAGCCCCCACGCTAAAGGATAACACTGCCCAAGATGCAGAATCCTTTACAATTGCACTTTATGAGCACCTACAAGGATGCATGGATCGTACCATCCCTAGCAAAACCAAGACTCACTCCCCTAAGAAAACGAAACAAGTCTGGTAGACCCCTTCCATAAACAGGTTATGCAACAAAAGGAGGAGACTAGTTCAGAAAAAAAGCAAATCCCAAGAAGGAAAGACATCCCTGGTCAGTATCAGTAAGAAATTAAGGTCCCTCATAAAATCATCCAAGGCTAACTTTGAAAGAAAAATAGCCAAGGATTCGAAAGATCACCACAAAGCCTTCTTTAGCTATGTCTTCTTTAGCTATGTCAAGAATCGAAGTGGCAACTCGCAGATATGCTCTGAGCTAGTGCAAAATAGCACAAAATATACTGAACCTACTGATATTGCCAACATCCTGGCAGATAGATTCAGTGTAAACTTCACCTCCCTCTCACCTTCAAAAGGGCCCAAAACAATACCAAAAAAGTGTAGTGTCCCGGAAATCACAGAAGCACAGGTAAAAACGGCCCTTTCAAAAGTAAAAAACACAGCATCAATGGGGCCAGATGGTGTCCCAGGCTGCATCTTGCACGAACTACAGAATGAACTAACTCCCCACCTAAACACGCTGTTCAACCTCAGCCTCTCCACAGGCTACGTGCCCATAGAATGGCGCACAGCAACAGTTATTCCGCTCCACAAAGGAGGGGCCACAACTGACCCTGGTAACTATCGCCCCATAAGCCTGACTAGCATGGTCCGCAAGGCTATGGAGCGCATCATCATGGAACTCATTAACAAAGACATTGGGAACCTCCAAACACTTGACCTGACCCAGTTCGGCTTTAAGGGCAGATCATGCCTACTAAACCTGGTTGACTTCTTCGAGACAGTTACCAAGGCCATAGACGAGGGAAAGGTGATTCACACAGCCTACCTTGATCTCACCAAGGCATTCAACACCATTCTTCACTCGAGTATTATAGAAAAACTCACCAGCCTAAACATAAACCCATTCACACTGTAAGAATAGCGGGCTCCAGGTCCGACTCTAAACCAGTCACAAGTGGTGACCCACAAGGCATGGTTCTGGGACCCCTACTGTTCGACATATATTTCTCAGAAGTACAGGCAAACACAGGAGGACTATGGCTAACCAAGTTCGCTGATGACTGCAAACTGGGAGCCATAATTGACTCTCCGGCTGACATGGACATCCTTCAAAAAGGCCTTACTGAGACAGACACCTGGTGTCAAAGTCATGGCCTCAAGCTAAATGCCAAAAAATGCATAGTCATCCCGTTTCAGAAAAACAAAACACCCACAAATTACCACATAGGCGACAGCCCCCTTAATACAGAAGAGGTAATAAGAGATCTGGGGACCTAGGTAGATAGTAATCTCTCCTTTGACAATCATATTGCCAGAGTAGTTAGGAAATCCTTCTTTGTGGCCCATCTAATTACTAAGGGGTTCGCATCTAGAAATAAAGAGGTTATAGTGCCTCTCTACTCGTCACTCATCAGACCCATCATAGTGTACCATTCCCCATTTGGGATGTACCTCACAAGACACTTCCAACAGCTTGAAAGACCACAAAAGCACCTCACCAAGAGGATTACTGGCCTCAAACATATGTCCTATGCAGCCCGACTGAAAAAACTCCGGCTGTACTCCGTGACATATCGCTTATTCAGAGGTGATCTCTGCCTGACTTACAAAGTCATGTCCAACTCAGAATTGATGGGCATACTCCACCTAAAGAAATCCAAGTCACTGCGAGCCACGCGCTATAGTGAGCTAAACCTTGCCACAACAATAAATAGAACATGCTGGAGGGATAGATTCCTGTCACAGAGACTCCCCATGCTTTGGAACAAAATTCCTAACTACATTAGGCAGAGCCCCTCACTAACACTCTTCAAGAGAAGCCTTGACGAGTGGATGGGTAACAGAAAATACACCCCTGGGAGCACTTCATTGGCTCTGCTTGACAGAGGCTCAGTTAATTAATCAATGGGGCGGTGAAAGCAGACACACTCTGGCTAGGCTTATACATGCCCTCGGGCAGATAGCCTAGTACCTACCTATGAACCTAAGATAAAACAAAGGCAGTTAGCAAGTCTGAGCAGCTTTTTGTTTCTTTTCATCCCAGGACTTTGGGTTTGACTGATTCTAAGCAAACCATATCATCCTGGATTTCTAAGGCCATTTCCATTTGTTTTTCTTTTCATAATGTCTTTCTTCATCTGTAAAGGCACATTCTGTTAAGTCGTTTCCTTTTTCTCATGCCTTTTTCAAGAGTTTGGACACCAGCTCCATCCTTGAAGCTGATACTTGGTCCTCTGGTCATATTTTCACTAAATATTACAAATTGGATGCTATTTCCAGGGCCGAGACAGGTTTTGCCAGGGCTGTTCTGCTTGGGTTTGTCGAGGGCACTTCTGTGCCTTCCTCCTCCCAGGCTTCTTCCTAGCTCTCGTACTCTCCCTTATATAAAGAATACTGCAACAAAGAACAGTTGTGTAAAATCTTACCCTAACATTAGATGTCCTTCTATTCACTGTTGTAGTATTCGGTCATTCTCTCTTTCCCCCTGTTATCTAGATCTTGCCTGTGTTTTGGTTGCCTTCCTGGCTGAGGGGCCCTTCTTCCTTTTCCTTCTGCTCATTTTCTTTCTAGATGTACATGTTCTCATTTGCCCTTGAGGGTATTCTGTTCATCCTGAGGCATTTCAGTTCTGAGTGTTTGCATCCACATATCACCTTTATGCCTTGCACTGTTGCAGGCAGTATATGTGAGATGTACAGCACCTGTAAGACCTAAATTCTTTGGTACATTGGCTGGACATTGGGCTGTCCTTACCAAGAGACCCTTATGTAAAGAATACTGCAACAGTGAAGAGAAGGACATCTACTGTTATGGTAAGATTTTGTACAACTGTACTTATCCCTGCACCCAAGAGATGCAGTATTTCCTGCAGAGTGGAGGAAAGTTCTAAGTATTTGTACAGTATCCCCACTGTTGACCTAGTATTCATCCTGCTCAATGTAAGAAAGGTCTCCAGGCAGGGACCACTAATAATACCTTGCATAATGACAAGGAAAGCAACTTTCAAGAAGATCCAAACCTTTGGTATGCTAGTTATAAATTGCTCCAACAGTATTTTGAAGGAAATTGAGGAAATGTCAGAATCTATTCATGGCTTTGTTGTGAAAATGTGGTTTACTAAACCTCATCCACACATCACATTGCATCCTTATCCTTTGGACTTTCCACTGCCTCCGGAGTCCTTGCTGATTTTGATATCCACTGTTTCTACAGAATTTACCAAATGCCTAGCACCTGTTTGCCTATCTCACACTTCATGAATACATATTTCACCATATTTGGACACCTGCTTAATCCAAGCCCAGTCCCAGGAGGAACCACAGCCCTGAATCTAACCACTAGGAGCTGGCCAAGGCAGTTTAGAAGCAGAATGTTTCTCCTCGAGATGAAGGTCTCCATTCTTGAATTACTCTTGCAGGAGTTTGCCATCTGGTGCCATATGATGTATATAGAGGTCCTCAGAACACTGGGGTACACATCATTTTCACTCCAATGGTCCCCTCTGGTGAAACTTCATTTGAGAACTATCCAATGATACCTGAGAAATACATCTACAGTGCCTGCACGCTTTGGACATGCCCACGCTTATGATTCCCTCCCCATCCACAGTGAGTTCCATTTGTGGGCTCTATTAGTAACCAGAATCTTAGGAATACTTTTCTCCACGGCCAGAGTATGCTGCCAACCTGGAATGCAAAATTACACTGGCCATAATACTGCGAGTGGGATCATAATCCTCAAAAACAGCACACCACCATCAAGGTGGTGTTGACACTGATCTATGTCCTTCATGTTTCCAAAGTTATTTATAAGCTAGAAATAATGCCAATGATTAACAATACAACAGGGATGTGGTACATCAACAAATAAGGAAAACTAGAAAGAACTAAATAGCTAAACAGACACTATGCAAGTGTGTAGATAACTGCACTGCTTTCGTTAAGATACTTATGGTAAGCACTTGAAGGTGAAAGTCAAAGCTCATTCTATTCGGATAGCACATTCTTCAGCTATTTTTCTTTTTCAGAAATGTTTCATCATAGAGTATTTGTGAGACAGCAACATGGTCCTCCACATGCACTTTTACTATGCAGTACAAGGTCAGCCTCTTTTTCAGAAGCAGAGATAGGCTTCACCTTAACAGGCCATGCTTTTTCCTTCACCATATGTTTAAGGTCAGGGTACTACTGTTGTACTCTTCCCATTCATTATGAATGCTGGTGTATAATGAGTGTAGAAAAGTTGTTTAATAATTTGCTATACCAGTAATTGACCAAGTACTAGAATCACTACTGCACTAGAGACTACCTCCACCCCCAAAAAAGAAATAAAAACAGACAAAAGGGCCTTCACCTATGGATATACAGTAAATCTTCTGGAAGCCTGCAAAAATGTGCCTCTGGATAGTTTTTGACCCCTGTCATAGACCCATCAGTCAAGGCACTTGATGTTATCTACTTATGGTTCTAAGAAAAATGAAGTGAAGATGGCATTTACTAATGTTCTTTATGTAAGTCACTGCTGCAGTCATAAGTTGAGGGATCTCAACACTCCAACATCCAGCCAGCATTTGAGTGCTTTCCCCTCCTCCTATGCTGACCTTTTATCTGTTAGCTCTGAATGTCACCACATCACAGTAAAAAAGCAGACATATATTCAGCCATTTTCATTTCTGTTTTGTCGTACAGTACTGTACAAACATTTGTTACAGTCCACTGGTCCAGGCCAAGACTGGAAGAGCAGTCCACTTAGTGAATGCTCCTTTTCTTTGTAGAATTGTTGTTTTGTATGGACTATATTGTAATTTTTTTTTCTCAAAATCTTCTGCTGGGTTCTGCACATGCTCTTGCAGAAGTCTAAGGAATACCAGCCAAGCAAAGTAATTGTGCATGTGTGAGGCATATTGACTTCAAGTATAGTGTGTTTACTGCTTAGGCCTTGACCATGATGTACCCCTAGTGCAGGATGTGCAAGGACTTTAGGCCAAAGAATGTAAAGGCTAGAAGCGACACTGTACTTGTATATTTGAACCCCAAGAAACTTGTAATGTTCATTCACAAGTTGTCCATGGAGTCCAGCATTAGTCGGATTCCTTGCAAATGATATCTTGCTGCCAGCCTGAGGAGTCAATGGAAGTGAGTGGCTTTTTCCGCCCATGGATGCCATCACCAAGGAGGTGCTTGTTCAGTCCTTGAGCCTAGCATCAAAAGAGTCACCAACCCCTGAAAAAGCCCCTCCAAAGACTGTCATTCAACTCAAATGCATTCTCCTGGACTAAGCCTAAGGGGGAACTTCTCTGATGCAGATCACATTGCTTTTAGTGTCTTCTCAGAAAGAAGGGAGAAGAGTGTCTACCCCCTGTGATTGTGGATGACGGTGAATGTCCATCTAAATTCCAACCCGCCACTAAATGGCCAAGGTTGGAACCAATAAGCTCTGTCTGGTGCATCACCAACATCTCTAGCATATTTGCAGACTGTTTTTCATTAACATAATGTTTTTTGACCCTTCATGGCTGGCAGTCAGGACAAGCCAAGCTGTCAATGTTGGGGAAACGCCTGGAAAACATTGCAGGGATACTCTGCTCATTCTGATTAAGTACAGATAAAGTGATGAGATAGTGAATGACTTAGGCTGTTATTTGCAAAGTCCTACTCAGATTGAGATACCAATATTGAGGATACGTTAGCCCCAAACTCCCCAATGGATGACCTTTCCTTTAGGGATATGTTAGCCCTTATGAGATACCATTTTTAATACCAGTCCATAGTGTTCTCAGGTGCTCAAAGAGGGCTCTGGAACTGCTAGGCTATGGCCAACTCCAAACTAGTGGCAGTTCCTCCTGCAGAATAAGCACTTCTGGATCTCTTTGAAACAAACTCCTAAGAACCAGACTCACAACCTCCAGCTCCTAAGACACCATATAGATTTTAAAGGGTTCAGGGCACTATTCTTTTTACAGAATTCCAGTGGCAGATCCCAGATACTTTATCATTGGAGGCAACCTGTGGGGATAAATTGCCATCAGGAAGAAACACTCTTCCAAATGATGAGGAAAGCAGATAGCTGGGTAGGTATAGCAAGAAGGTATACCTGTACTAATTCGTCCTTTAAACCCCTGAATTATCAGACTCCTATCCTGAAGTTCCAGCAGGACAAGAGGATTTGAAAGCCACTGTAACTCAAATTGACTCTGATGTCCATTCAGTTAAGAAGCCATAGCATTGGGTGCATCTCTAATAAAGCAGATGCAGCTTCTGGAGCTGCTGCCTCTGGGATCTATTTAAATACAAGTACAGAAAAACAGGTAACATTAAAAAAATGTTAAGATAATAAGGGAAGATGAGGGACAACAACACACTGCACTCCCTAAACACCAGCACTGACTACCAGATCAGATCCCCTTCTGACCCCAACTCCCCTGAAGAACTGGAGGACAGCTATCTGGTTATCTGGGTGACTGGAGAAATATTATTTCAAGCAAATAAATTATGGACATAATGCAAAGGGTTATTATTTGGAATTTTGTTCAAAACCTTGCTAAAATGGGATGCCAAGAATTCCCTGCATTTCATTTTGCAACAGGGAACCATAGAGGTTGTCCTAAAGATGCAAGAAGGAAAAAGCTTTTACTCCAGACTGTTCTTGGTTCTTTGAAAGAAGAATTTCCATGGAGACCCATTCCTGACTTGTCCAAATTTAAAAAAAGTATCTGTCAGTAAGAAGATTCAAAATGTTGACCCTCCAGTCTCTTCTCACCTTGCTAAGCCCAAAAGCATTTATGGTGAACATAGATTTAAACCATGCCTACCCGCACATTCCTATTCACTTAAGAAAGACATTTCTTAAGATTCTTAGCAGAAAGTAGGCACTATCACTTCACTTTCTGACCTTTGGCTTTACAAAGTGGCTGGCACCAGTGATAGCCCATTAAGAGCTCTCTTCTTTACACAGCCGTCCCTGAAGAGACTAGGGTTCTAGATGGAACCTTCACAGAGAACTGTCTTCTTGAGAGATGTCATGGACACACAATTGTCGAATATTTTTCCTGTCCTAAGACAAGATCTTATTTCTTAAACATTTTTAGCATTTGGATATTTGCTGAAATAACTATGTGGATGGTCGGGGAGATTCTCTAGGTCATAGGGCCCATGTCATGCCCAGTTCTGATAGACCCCAAGCATGGCTTCTCCCAGTTTAAATTCTCCAAGTCTTTTGGGTTTCTAATTCCATGACTGGAAAGGACTCTTTCCTAAGTCAGGATATTGTTTTAATCTTTGACATTAGCCAAAATTGCTTTTCGTAGCACCTCTGCCCAGAATGGATTCCTGCAGTTCATACAGAGTTGCATGTATTGGTAACATTTCTAAATACAACTGTAAATTCTGTTTTTATTAGACCTGTTGCTCCTTCTATTATTGGAACTGTCTGGGTATCTTTTTTCGCATTTCTTTCTGCAAATCTTGGCATTTTATGACTTTCTGTCTCTTTGTATATGATGTAATCACTGGGTGTAGCAATTTCATTGATCAATGCTACTTTTATGTTTTTTTCCTGAACTATTATATCTGGGTTTCTTGCATCTGTTTTTTAACTCTTGGTAATGGGTGAGCCCATGTGATATAAACTTCATCATTCTCTACAGTGCTTTGTGGTTCATGTTTCCAATGCTACACCTGCTGTATTGTTTGCAGAATCCCCAGTGCAACAGTTGCGCCACATTATTGTGCCTTTCTGTATACAGGCCCTCTGCCATGAGTGTATACTACCCAAGAACAAGATGTGTGACTGCTTCCTGTTCTTTTTTTTTTTTATATATCAGAACCTGAATTTCTCCATTTTCCCACATGCTCAGTGGACTTAATGCATAAGTAGTCCAATATTCTGGGCTGCCATGATTGACCTTTCATCTTCTGGTTTCAATTCACCTCTCCTTCACCATTCCAGAATCAGATCTTGACTGACATGAAGTTGTTCCATCAGATCTGTATACCTGCCACAATATTTACACCTTTTCCACATTCTTACATTCTCATCTCATTCTCCTCATTGTATTCTTGTCTTTTTTAGCACATTCAGTTGCTGTCTGATTTTTGTTTACTTCTGATCTGATTTCCATCCCCACTCAGCACTGAAATGCTTCTGCTAAATTAAGCAGAGAAATCATCTTAGACTTCTCATCTTCCCAAACTTTCACTATGTTTGGCTCTGAGGTCAGCAGATATGCATGCAGTCCTACAATTGTATACCTAAATATGTAATCAATTTCAAGGAGACCCATACCTCCTTCATAATGAGAAACCTATAATCTTAGTAAACACTGATTTTTATATATCATTTGATAAGCATGAGGCATTTTCTTGTTTTCTGTCCATCTGATCAAATACCTTTTGGGGCCAGTCGGTCACCGCAAAACTGTAAGAACAGGAAGAGTACATTGATTTATAGCTTGGACTTTATTCTTAAATGTCAAGGCAGGTTTCAGGATTAATTTAGTCTTTTGAAGTATCCCTCGCGGAGTTTATTTGAATTTGTTCTTGTTTTATTGTCCATCCTTAATTGTCAAATATTTCTGCACTCCTTTTTGTTCAAATTCCTTAATATCACATTCCTGTCCAGACTGATATTTTCTTGGTGCAGCTTTCCTGCTTTAAACATTGTTTTTGCACATTTATCAAGACCAAATTAAATTCTTATATCATCTGAGAACATTTTAACCATTTGTAGTTGTGCTTCCAACTCTTAATTTGATGAACTGTAGAGCTGCAAGTAATTCACAAAAAAGATGAGAAGTATTTAAACAAGGTTGTTTTCTGGGAACCAATTTGTAACCATGGCCTAATCTGTTAAGTAAACAGTTTAATGGGTTAAGGGCGAGAGAAAACAGCAGCACCAACACCCTTTACATTTTTATTCCAGGGATAATAATTTTCCCTTTGTCATGCCTCCACTGCAGAGTGGTTTGCCACTGTTTCATAGTCACTGAAATGTAATTGGTCAGTGTATGGTATATTTTATAGATTTGAAAGCATTACTTTATCCATGAATGTGGGATGCTGTCAAATGCTTTTTTGTAAACTTTGTAAACTGCAAATGTTAAATAAATGAAATAAACGATTCTTGCCATATTTAGTTTCCCCCATTTTGCAATTGTCTAATATAGGTTTATTTAGCAACAAATTATCCTTTGTTCCAAATTACTTTCTTTTGTTACCCTTTTGTCTTACTGCCATAACTGAGTTTTAGTTTCTAAATGACTATAAACTCTGTCTGCATCAATTGCAGTATATAGTTTGCATATCATCCCAAAGCAAGTTAATGGTCTATAGTTTGCCTTGCAGGTTCTCTCTTTTAAGGAGGAGGATTTTCCTGTTGTAAAACAGGATGCTGCCTGTTGGGGATGTTCATATAGGTAATTCTTACTGTGGGCTAAATCTTTGTGTAAAGATGCTAATGCATTTAGCCAGATGTTATGTACTACACCTGGCCCTGCGGTTTTTCAGTTAGGAGGTTTTTGTTTTTAATTTTGTTTCGGTTTCTGTGGCTGTTGCATCATACCTTTCACATCCTCTACATTAGAACTCCTTACCGTTTCTTTTAATTTCTCTATCTGTTCAGCATCTTTATATTCCACAGGATCTTCATAAATATTTCAGCAAAATATGTCTATTTCTTCTTTTTTTGGTGGTGTTTATATTCTTTTTGCTTTGTTTCCCAGTTCTCTCTAAAACTTTTTTGGGTCATCCATGGATTGCTTATTTGGTACTCTTTCCCTTGTTTATCTACATATCTCTTAAGTTTTTCTGCCTGTGCTGATATTTATAGTTTATTTGCAATAATCTATGCTAGGTCGTATTTTGTTTTGATATTTTACATTAATTTTACCACATCTATCTATTTTGATGATATGTTCCCTCTTCTTAATTCTTCTAATAGTGATACCTCTAGTCTTATTTGCTGTATAGTTTTCTGTACTCCTTGGTTCTATGGTGGCATTTTATTTCTTCCTTTCCCGTATTGCTCTACATTTTTGTAGTAAGACTTTTATCTTTGATTAATTTAGCTGCACAGTAGTGTATCCTATTTTTTAATCGTCCTAATTACTGTGTTCATCTGTTTTTTCATTGATCTTAATATGTCTAGCCACCTCTGCTAATCAGTGGTTCTTCCCTTAGATCATTTTCTTCTAGACTGAGAGCACCTTTTTTGCTCCCCATTTCCTGTGGATGTTCTACAGAAAATTTGAGAACATCCTTCTGTGACATATCCTCTTTCTTTTCTCTAATTCCTGTCTTAATCTTTTTGAATATCTTCTATCTGGAAATTCTGGACTAGTAACTACATAATTTCTTCCTTATTCTCAATAGTCCACTCTGTCATCTTTATGACTCTTTTTTGGACTGTCTTTGGCATTTTTGGATACTACTATTTCTTGCTACCATGGAGGGGGACATCCCTCCTCTGAACCTGGCCTAACCCCATTGTAAGAATGTTTCCTTGCCCTGAGGCTTCTCTGCTGCTATTTTTTTCCAGTCTTGGCACCTGTGGGTACACTAGGATTGGGCACTGTTTATCCAGGGTCCTGTGTATCCAGTTGTCTTCTTTTATTTTTAACGTACCTCTCTCCACAAGATGTAAAATACAGTGTATATTTCAGGGCTGTCATAGTAAGATTTTGTGAAAACAGAGTCCACCATGTGAAATTACTGACCAACACTTGAGGATGACTTCAATTCCAGCAATGCTACTCTCCTTTTCCTGCTTATTTCATCTGTCCATTTGGCAAGTGAAAATACTGGCGCAAAACGACCCAGCATTCTCATAGAAGTAGATGGATTGGTGGATATCGGTCATTTTGGAGAAGAGAGGTATACCTCTCTGCCCTCATCCGGCCCACAATCAAACCTTTATCACAGATGCATCAAATCAGGCCTAGGTCTTCAAGGTGCATGTCACTTGAGGCAGAGTAGATACTAATCTTCACCTATACCTGTTGGAAATGCTAGCAGTCCAATATGTTTTGTGAACATTCTCATATCAGTGTATTCCGGAAACCTTGAGGACTGTGATTAGACAATGCTCCATTATGTAGTGTCAACACACAGGATGGAACATATTCCTTATCAGTTGTGCATGCATGCATGTGTAAATAAAGTGTAATATATATATATATATATATATATATATATATATATATATATATATATATAAAGTTTGGTAATCGGGGAAGTCCACAGAGCCAAGAAGAGCCCATTTTGTGGAGGCCCGGGGAGAAAAGCTCCACATAAAGTGAATATTTTTGTTATAAACTCAATTGTTGGTTTAACATTTCAAAATATATAGCTACTAGCCATTAGTAGGTTAGGAAAATATTATGCGTGGAGAGGGTAATAGTGTATTTGAGACTGAAGAGTATAGTACAATAGATACTAGAGAGAAAATTCGTTTTTAGTAGGGGAGGGATTGCTTTGGGTGGGATGAAGTAATAGTAGAGGTAGTTGGATGAGTCAGTGCAAGGTGGAATGAGGGGGGGGGGGTTTAAGTTGTAGCATGGAAGAAAGATGAGAGAGTAACTGAGATTTGAAATTTGTATGGTTAGGTAGGTTGCGTAGGTGTGTGGGGAGAAAGTTCCACTGTTTAGCTAAGAAGTGGGACAGCAGTAGATGACCAGGAGGTCGTGCAAGTTTGTGGACCTGAAGGAGATTTTGGTTTTTGGATCTGAGTGAGCAGTTGTGAATGTAAGGTTTTAAGGAAGTAGCGAGAGCTAGGCAGTTGGCAGGTTTAAAGATGAGTTTGCGGGCAGTGGTGAGTTGTAGGTAACTGAGACAGTTGGGGGTAGTTCAAGCCAGTTGAGGGTGAGGAGGGAGTGGCAGTGGTGGGATGAGTTTTTTGAATTGGTTGCAAATTTGGAGATCTTGTGGTAGCAGGATTCAAGTTCGGACCAAAGGCCAAGATGGAGTTTGGTGAAAAGAGGGGCATCATACATAAGGGAGGGGAGTAGGAAGGTGGATGCGAGAGTTTGATGGGTAGAGGGGCTTAGGAAGTGGTTGTGCCTGTAGAGGAGACCTAACATTTGGTGGATTTTCTTGATTGTGGAGTGGATGTGGGTGTCAAATTTTAGTTCTTCATCAATAATAATGCCAAAAAGCTTGGTGTTGGGAACAATTTCAATGAGGGTGTTGTTTTGGCTCTGAGTGGTGAATGTGGATTTGTCAATAGAGTTTTTGGTAGGGGAAAAAACATTAGTTTGGTTTTATTTGCATTTAGTGCCAGATGGTTAGACTGCATCCAGGTTTCTGTTTTGGAGAAGGCTAGTTGGGTTTTTGCTAGGGGCTCTGAGGGGGAGAAGGCTGAGCAGATGATTGTTGAGTCATCTGCATATTGGATGATAGATGAGTCTGGGATGGATTGGTGAAAGTTGTTAATGAATAGGTTGAAGAGAAGAGGGTCAAGAACAGAACCTTGTGGGACACCTGTGGGTGTGGGAAGGAAGGGGGAGGTTGAAGTTTTCCATTGGACAGCTTGTTGGCGGTTGGACAAGTAGCTGGAAAACCAGGCAATGGCGGTGGGAGAGAGGTGTAGTGTGGAGAGCTGGGATATAAGTTGGGTGCGTGTCAGAGGCCTTTGACAGATCTAGGAATAATGTGGATACGAACTTGCCTGAGTCACATTCGAGGTTTATGGTTTCAAGAAAGGAAAGAAGGGCAGTCATGGTGCTGTGGCCAGGGCAGAAGTCTTGTTGGGTAGGGGGGAGAAGATTGTTTAGTGTTAGGTGTGCCATGAGTTGTTCTTGTATTGTTTTCTGTAGTATTTTAGAAAGAGGGGAAAGGATGGCAATAGGCCTGAAGTTGGTGGTATCAGTATTTTTGCCACCTTTGTGGAGGGTGATGATGTAAGCATGGCATCAGATAGAAGGGACGTATGATTCTTGTATGGATCTATTTATAAGAATAGAGTTGGGATAGGCAATGCTGTCTGCAGATTGTTTGAGGAAGGTGGGTGGAAAGTTGTCGGGTGCATTGCGACAGGGTTTGAGTTTGAGAAGTCTTTTTATAGTGCTTTTGGGGATGGGCTTGTGGCAGAAGGATTTGGAGGAAGATTGATGATTGGGGTGGTGGTTGGGGCAGGAGGGGGTGGTGGTGGTGGTGGAGGAGGGGGTGGGAAGGAGGCTGATAGTTTAGCTATGCAGTCTATGAAGAATAAGTTGAACTGGCTGGCTGTTTCAAGGTTGAAGAGTGTGGGGTCTGGACAGGGGTTTTCTTTGTTGCTAGGATGCAGCATGGATGAGATGGAGTCCCAGAATTCTTTGGGATTTGTTGAGTGCAA
This sequence comes from Protopterus annectens, assembly GCF_019279795.1. NCBI lineage: Eukaryota > Metazoa > Chordata > Ceratodontiformes > Protopteridae > Protopterus > Protopterus annectens. Next base: position 379,562,335 of record NC_056726.1, read on the forward strand.
GGACTGGAGTTTGGAGTAGTGGGCTTTGCAGTCATTAAATATTAGTTTTTTTATGGAGTTTCATAGTTGCTTATACTCTAGGAGGGTATTAGGGTTTTTTATGTTTTTGATGTTTCCATTTTTTGTCCCTTTGGTGCAAGGCTAGTTTAGTATCTTTTGATAACCATGGGCAGGGATTGGTTTTGATGCATTTGGTTCGAAGGGGGGGCTTGCTGATTGAGAAGGGTTAGGAATGAGTGGTTAAAGTAGGAAATGGCATAATCTAGAGGAGGGGTTTTTAGAGGTGACCAATCAGTATGCTTTAAGCATTCGGAAAAGATTAGAGGGTTGAAAGAGGAGAGGTTGCGGGTTTGGATGTAGTGGTGTTTATGCAGTGGAGATGGGAGACAGTCTGCGAAAGCTGGTAGGTGATTGCTGAGAGGATCAGGCAGTGTTCCGGCTTTGGTGATAAGGTTAGGGTGAGTTGTTAGGATCCAGTCAATGATGGTACGAAAGGTACCATCTTAATTTGCTCTGGTTGGAGATTGTATTAGTTGGGAGGAGTTGTACAGGTTGATTGTGTGGGATGTGGCTTCAGAGTTGATAGTATTCCAGTTGATGTTGGTATCACCGAGTATATAGGTTTCATTTTTATATTGGAGGAGAATCAGGACAAGATGTTTTCAAGAGTTTTGATATTATCACTAGGGGGGATTTAGAGGGCAGCAATACATATGTACTTGCGGTTGTTTATTTTTAATAAACCTATTATAATTTCAGCGTTGGCAAAGGTTTGTATTTTATTGGAATAGGGAGTTATAGTATGGGAAGTGGGGTAGATTATTGCTACTCCACCTCCTTTTTTGTGGGCTCTGTCATTGTGAATGATTTGGAAATCTGGTGGTAGGATTTTGCTATGTTTTATATAGATTTTTCAGCTAGGTTTCAGAAACGGCGGTAATGTCGTGGTGGTTATGGGAGAGTCAGGCATGGAGGTTAGGGATTTTATTTTTTAGGCTTTGTACATTGTGTTGTAAGGCAAATGGACTTTGAGTTTGTGGACTGAGTGGAGGGTTTGGTGAGATTGATGTTAACAGATGGGTCCTGGGTTGGGGGGTGGATGTCGCCAGCTAGAGAGAGATGTGGTGAAGTAGAAGAGTGAGGCAGTGTGTTTGGCAAGAGTAGCTTGGGTTGTGTGAGAGTAGTGATTTTCTGGTACCACATTTAAGAGGGGAGTACAGGGGGGGTTGGGTTGGGAGCAGTTTTAGTTTGAAGAAATAGATTGAGTTAGAGGTAAAGAGTCCATGTGAGATGGATGAGTAGGATAGGAAGTGAGGTTGATGGTAAGATGTAGTGAAGTGTGTGCGAGTTATGACAAGGGTTGGGAAAAAGTGTGAGATAGGCAAGAGAAGAGAAAGGGATTAGTAGGGCAAATAGGGTTATAGGGAGAGATGTTATGTAGAGCATTGTACGAGGGGTGGATGTTTGGGGTGATGTAGATCTACAGGTGGGTGGGGTTTGGCTTAGGTGTGTTGTGATTGGAGATGTGTTGGGTGGGGAGGAGTCAGGGGATGTATAAAAGTACAGGTAGTGGGGGCGGGTGGGATTTGAGGGCAGGGTAGGGGAGCGGAGTGAGCCCGAAGGGCGAACAAAACAGGTTACACCTTCCAGGAGAAGTAGCAGACACCAAACAGAAAACAATCCGTGAGAAGGTTGGCAACTGCAGAAATAGGGCAGCCTTTTGTTTTTTGAATGTTACCTTTCTGTTTGTTTTTATTATTTATGCACCAATGGGGAGCTGCAGTTCACTGAGAAGTAGGAAAATAATGTAATTATGCCAGGGTTTTAGAAAGGAACATGCAGTAAATTATGACTCAGTAGAATACTAATTAAAGAAGAATGGAATATGGTATAAGCGAGTGCACTACTGGGGATTCCTATGAAGCAAGGGCAGAAAAGCTAAGTCAAAAGATGGTGCCTTTCTACATCAGGTTTTTTGATTCAATATGTAAGTTTACAATCATAAGTACAAATGGTACTTACAGTTGTGCACACTACTGAGGGATGCCCGTGGGACAGAGAAACAGAGTGTTGTCAGGCAGAGCTTTTTAATATTTAAAGATGGCGCCACAGCTCAGGGGAGGAATAAGTAAACTCTCAAGAGGACGAGGGAGGGAATAGACAGGATTGACAGGGCTGGGAAGCTTACAATAAAATTATGTTAGGAGACTGAGAGAAGGGTGGGGGCTAAGAGCCAGGGCTTGGCGAAAGCTGTGAAGAAAACGGGTTTGACAGGGCTAGGAAACTTACACTAGAATTAAGAAAGGGGGGGGCTATAGACCAGGACTTGGAGAAAGATGTGAAAAGAGAAAAACAATCAACCAGCTAGCCCAGGTCAGTACCTACAGGTGTCTTTATCTCTGTGAATTCAAAAGCAGATTTAGTAGAGCATCAGGGAACTAGAATATAAAATAAATGTAAACCTTTGGGAAACTGTATATATTTCTTACAATAAACGGGAGAATAAAATATAAGAATATAAAAGAAATGTTATATACAAGATAAAATACAAGAATTTAAAATAAATGCAAAGCTTTGAAAAAATGTATATATTTGTTACAGTAAATGGGAGGAAAAAGGGGGGATCCAATAGTGTGCACAGCAGAAGAATCAGTAGACACATCACAGAGAAAGGATTATAATAGACCTACACTGCTCACAGTCTGTTGATAAAAGTAGAACTTGCAGTGGCTTTTACTGGTTTGTATGGCGTTCCGCTCACCGTGTTCTTGTATGCAGGCAGTTGCTTTAGTTTTTTTTTTTTTGTAGATGTCCTTCATGGATGCATCTGCAGTCATAACAACTGGGTTGTCCTGTCGTCAGGCAGCCCTTCAGTCGGCCGGATTCCAAAGTCCGGGTCCGGCTTCGGCTGATGTCGCACTTCACCCGACGTCATCTCTGTTGGTCTTCGGGTATAAAGGCATCAGCCGACGCCATTTTCCTCAGTCTTTCTTGCCGCGTGGCGCCCGAAGCAGAAGCTGTTCGCAAGTGCCGGTCGGTCGGATCCAGAGATTACTTCGAAGACTTCTAAAGCTAAGTACCCCGTTGGGGACTCTTTCTTGCCTCAGCCGATGTCAGAAAAAGTTAATAATTGTTTAACCTGTGGGAAACAAATACCTCATAAAGATTACCACTCTTATTGTCTGCCTTGTTTAGGCCCAGCCCACGGCGTAGCAGCCTGTTCGGCCTGTGCTTCATTCAACCGGCGAGCGCTTAGGCGTCGGTCGGAGTTTGCTGAACAGTTTTCGGTTCTGATTTTGCGTATATTATGCGTCGGATCCTCCGACTACCCAAACTGCTAAAACGCAAAGATAAAGACCGACATTCGCGATCCGCGGTTTCGGCGAAACCATGGTTAAGCAAACCCGAGTGTCTCGGTTTCGGCGAAACCGAAAACTGATCAAAGTACAGCTGAATCTATCACTACCACTGAGGCCCCTGCTACTCTTGAATCGGCCTCAGAAATTTTATCCACTACGGTGGTTGCCACTGACTTATCAGACACCATTCCTTGGATGTCTCTAAA
>NC_056726.1:379566399-379643899 GCF_019279795.1 Protopterus annectens
TGAGATTTTTTTTCCATTAGTATGTATTTTGTTTTGCAATCCGAGTGCCTGTAAAACTAACTGTACTTAAAAAAATTTCTTTGTAACTTATTTTTTCATTGTACATTTAACTTTCATCTGTATTTTGCCTCTGTTTAACAATGCTAATGCACTACATTATTTTTTTTCTGTAAAATGGAAGTATTTATTCTTTTTGGCTTTGCATATGTAAAATCTGTAAACTATGATGTTAAGTTGTCTATCTCGCCTTCGTTCTTGCTGGTTGGGATCGGAGCCGATCCTCTGCTCCGACTCGGCCATCTTTAATGGCATGAGAGCTGTTTACTGGCTCGAGGCTACCCTTTATCCCATAATGCCTAGCGATAGCTACCCAGATCTCATTTTCTGCTTCAGCTGTGAGGTGTCATTTTTCTGGCTCAGGCTTGTATAGAATTTTTTATGTAAATTTTCACTAGAATTTAACTCTTCTAGTACTTTATTATTAGCGATAGTTTTGTTTCTGTGGTAGATAATTGTTTATTATATAGTATCCCTCCTTTTGTAGAACTCGTTTAACTTAGAGAGTTCTCCCCCACCCCTCCCCCCTGCATTCCAGGTTAGCCGTTTAAGTTAGAGGCTTTCCTACTGCTTTTTTCTTATAGGCTAGCAGTTTAAATTAGAGGCTTTCCTATTACCTTCTTTAAAAAAAAAAAAAAAAAAACCTTTATCTATAGCCTTTTAGTAGGTGTGTTTTTTGTTCTTGTAGACTAAATATTGCTCCTTTTTATTGTTGTCTAAATTGGTTGGTTTCCTTCTACAGTAAAGTATGTCAAAGGAATCTAAGGTTTCTGGGTTTAAGGAGTGTGACTCGTGCTGTCAGAAAATGTCTCTGACAGATGGGCACACTGCTTATGTCTATTGTTTAGGCGCTGTGCACCTGCAGGACTCTTGTTCTGTTTGCCATGCCTTTAGTCCAAGAGTCCTGCAGGAGCGTAAGAATAAGTTGATTCTTATGGGTCTTTTAAAACCCCAGGATTCACCGGCCAAGAGCTCACAGCCAGTGAAATCCCCTAAATCCACTAAGCTGTCGGCTCCAATTTCAGAGCTGTCTTTGGTACAGGATTTACCTTCTACGTCGGTTCTGGCTGGCACCGACAAGACAATCTCCCCGTCGGCTCCATCAGAGGTTTCGGAGCTGTCGTGGAGCCACAAGAGGCTGAGGTCCCCTTCCCTAGAGTCGTTGCACTCGGCTCCTCTGTCTCCTTTACTTCAGAGTGAGCATAGTCACCGATCGTCTCACTCGTCTCGATCATCTAGGCTGTCAGATCATGATGTGTAGAGAGTATTCAGTAGGTTGCTAAAGTTGCAGGCACTAGCTAAATTGTTGTCCAGCCTTCCTCAACAGGTATCGGCTCCATCCACTTCTCTTTATGTTCCTTCTCTGACTCCAATGAGTTCAGAGCCGGAGTTCGTTGGGGTTCGAGTAGTGGAACCGTCAGCTCCAATAACTCTATCTCCTTCAGTTCCGATGTTGGCTCCAATTCCCTCGGTGATACCTTCCATCGAGGGATCTGGGCACCGTGGCTCCCTCATCGGCTCCGAGGGAGCGAGTGGCATCTTACCCTTGTGCGACCCCATTCTCCCTCTCGGAGCTTTGGCGCAGGTGAGCTTGGCTCCAACATCGGCCTTGGAGCCGTCCCCCTCTGTGTGGAGAAAGATTCCTATTTCTTTGGAACCAGAGCTTTCTCTGCATCATGGCAGCGACACCTTCGATATCATGCAGAGTGTGCTGTCCTCTGAGTCAGATCCACTTTCAGCTCCACCGGCTCCATCCCCTGTAGTGCCTGTGCCAACCTCTGCTCCTCCTCCAGACCCTAAACATAGGGAACCGATGCTCCAGGACATCCCATTGGGTGTTTCCTCCTCTTCTGAGGCCTCTCCTGATCACTCAGAGGAGCCCCCTCGGAAGAAAAAGTGTAAGAGGAAGTACATTGACTCCCCTGAGTCTGACACTTCTGATACAGACTTAGATGATTCGGAAGTGTCTCCGAGATCCCCCTCTAAAGATGTTTCCTTCTTGGACAACCTAGAAATGCTTAAGCAGAGAGGGAACTGGAATCCCTTAGCCCCTACCGAGGATGAGTCTGTATTTCTGGATGCTTTCGGTTCCCAACCTTCCACCTCCTGGGTTTCTCTGCCTTTCGATCCACTTACAACAGTGGTGGCTCGAAAGGCTTGGTCAGCTCCGGATACAGTGGAACCAACTCTGAGGAGACCTGGTAAATTCATTACAGCACCCCAGGATAAACAATTCCTTTCAAAAGGTGTTCCTGTTGATGCCATGGTGGTAGCAGCAGCCACCAAAAAAGAGCGGAGACCTCTTTGTCTGTCCATCCCCCTAACAAGGAGTCTAGGATGTTGGACAGATACGGGAAGCAAATGTTCACTTCAGCGACCTTCTCTATGAGGTCACTGAACTACCTATGTCATTTTACCCAGCTTCAAAGGGATCTCCTTAAAGAGCTTGGAGATACCCTTCAAGATTCAACAGCTGAGGGAGCACAAGCCAAGGTAGCTTCCCAGCTAGCGACACTTAATTCTGTTGTTAACTTCTCCATGAGGCTCATTTCCTATGCAGCTGATGGGGCGAGTAGAGCCGCAGGTACAGGTGTGGCCCTTAGGAGGCATGCGCATATGCGGCTGTGTAACTTTGCGGAACCCTTTCAAGTGTCCTTCACCAACATTCCCTTTGATGGTTCCTTTCTTTTTGGACCACAGGTGAAAGACACTTTGACTAGGTGTGAGCAAGAAGGCAAGGCTCTCTCTGCTGTGGGAGTCCATTTTTCCACTCCATCTAGACCTTACTCCAAGGGTCAGAAGAGTGAGAAGATGTGGTTCCGTAAATCTCAGGGAGCCTTTCCTGACACATGTAGTGATTTTTCCTCCAGAGCCAGAGGGGGAAACAATAATAGACGCCACCCTTGTAGCAGAGGGGGTCCGCAGAACTAGGGCAACAGAGAATCTTTCTCTGATAAGCCCTTCCAACATCCCTGAAGGGTTGCCCAGCTGCTCACCTCTGGAGGCAGTCAGGGGAAGACTCTCACTGTACCCAAAAGCCTGGCAAAGTTTAACACAAGACAAATGGGTACGGTCCATTATATCCGGAGGTTACAAAATTCCCTTCCATCAACCCCCTTTACAGTCAAGGAAGACCCTTCCAGATGTTCTACCAAATCTGAAGGAGCAAGCAGTAATAGAAGTTTCAAAACTGCTAGAAAAAAGAGCCATCCAGGAAGTCCCGGCAGACCAGCATGGATCCAGAACTTACTCAAGGTTCTTTTTAGTAACAAAAAAGAAAGGGAACTGGAGACCGATTCTGGATCTCTGCAGACTAAACAGGTCCGTGCAAAGAACAAAGTTTCAGATGGTCACGCTACAGTCCATTCTACCCTTTCTGGGTCAGGACAATTGGATGTGCTCGATAGATCTTCCGGACGCGTACTACCATATCAAGATGGACAGGTGCTCCAGGAGATATCTTCACTTCCGGCTGGGGGCCAGTCATTATCAGTTCAGAGCTCTGCCCTTTGGTCTCGCCACAGACCCGAGGGTGTTCACCAAATGTATGGCAGTGGTCACGGCTCACCTGAGACGTCAAGGATTCCACATTTTTCCATATCTAGATGACTGGCTCCTTACTGCTACTAACAGGCATCAACTCCTACACGCTCGGGACTACACAATCACAATCTGCTCCCAGCTAGGCATTACAATAAATTTCGAAAAATCTGTCTTGTTGCCCTGTCCATCTATCACTTACATAGGAGCAGACTTAGACACAAGGGATATGTTTGCAAGGCTACCACTAGAAAGGGTGTCCGCAATTCATCAGCAAGTACAGGTTCTGATGCAGAGCAAAAGGATCCAAGTCAGGTATGTCCTTCAAACTCTGGGTTCCATGGCAGCAGCCATTCTTCTAATCCCACTAGCGCGCTTTCATATGAGAATTGTTCAGTGGCTTCTGTTTATGCAGTGGTCTTTCCAAGAGTTACCCATGACTCACATGATCATGATCATGGATGCATGCAAAAGACATCTTTCTTGGTGGATGGTCCCCCCACTAGTTACTCAGGGCAAACCTTTCATACAACCCCCTCCGGTAGCCACAGTGATGACAGATGCCTCCCTGATAGGGTGGGGGGCATTATCTGGGCAGGACAGTCCAAGGCACTTGGCAACCTCACGAGTACCATCTTCACATAAATGTCCTGGAAATGAGAGCCTTGCTCCTGGCGTTGCAAGCCCTTTAAGATTCTCTTCCTTCTGGGACCATTGCTATTCAAAAGGACAGCATGTCAGTGGTGTGGTACATCAACAAGCAGGGCGGAACCAGATCCTACCCCCTGTATTGAGAAACACTCAGACTTTGGCAGTGGGCGATTTCCTTCCAACGTTTTCTGATTGCGATGCACATCCCTGGGAGATCCAATGTCTTAGCGGACAGGCTCAGCAGAGCTATCCTCATGCCTCACGAGTGGTCTCTGAATTAGGAAGTTGCAAATCTTATTTTCCACAAATGGGAACAGCCTTGCTGCGATCTCTTCGCCACCCCCTTCAACAGCAAATGCAGCAACTACTTCTCCCTTCTTCCGCTTCCGGGTCACATACCCAGAGACACTCTAGTCCACGATTGGCCCCAGGGACTTCTTTATGCCTTTCCTCCTTTCCCCCTGATACCCAAACTTGTACAGAAAGCAGTATTGTTGGGTTGCAAAATGAACCTCATTGCCCCCTATTGGCCTCGACAGATATGGTTCCCGTTCCTGCACTGTTACCTTCTTGATCAGCACTGGACTCTGGACCCAATTCCAGACCTCCTGGTTCATCAATCAGGCAGGTTGCATCAATCCCTCAAAACTCTCCAGCTCACAGCTTGGTTGCTCCACATCCAACCCTAGCCAGGCTTCCCAGCATTTCCCCAGCAGTCCGTGAGATTATCATCTCCTCTCACAAGTCTACAACGAGGAAAACTTATGCTAGCAAATGGAAACGTTTTTCTTGTTGGGCAAAGGCTAGGAATGTGGATCCCTTTTCAGCCCCAGTTCACGAAATTCTGGAATTCCTAGCACAACTGTTTCACTCTGGGTCCACTTCTGCTACGATCAGGGTACAATTGGCGGCCATTTCTAACTTTCATGTTGGTTTCTTGAATTCTAACATTGTCTCATAAGCTCTGTAAAGCTTTTTTGAGAGGGACAACTCTTCTTAGGCCTCCAGTGAGAGATCCCTCCGTGGGACCTTAATTTAGTCCTAACTTCCTTAATTCTGCCCCCTTTTGAACCAGCAGCGTCCTGCTCTATCAAGTTTCTATCTTGGATGACGCTCTTTCTGGTAGCTATTACTTCAGCCAGATGCGTCTCCAAACTTCAGGCGCTATGTGTTGTCCTCCCTACTTGGTTTTTCATAAGGACAGGGTTGCTCTGAGGACTAATCCTTTGTTTCTTCCTAAAGTCTGCTCAGAAAATAATTTAAACCAATCTATAGATCTTCCTGTGATTTTCCCTAATCATGCCAACAAGGCAGAGTACAAACTACACCAATTGGACATTCATAGACAATTGCATTTTTACCTGCACAGAACTAAGGAAATAAGGAAGTCGGACCCAACTATTCTTTTCTTATGCCTTGGGCAAACAAGGTCTCCCAGTTTCCAAGGTAACCTTGTCTAGATGGTTGTCACACATTATTACTTTCATTTATCAGTTAAGGAACAGAGTTACCTATTAAACCGAAAGGTCATTGTACTAGGGCCTTGGCCACCTCTGTAGCCTTCCAGTCTAGATTGCCCATGGATTCTATCTGTGCAGCTGCCATGTGGGCAAACCCTCATACCTTTATTTCTCATTACAAGTTGGATATGGTCTCCAGGAGCAGAGCTGACTTTGGTTCCACTGTTCTGAAGAGTCTGTTCCACTGAGCCACCCAGGATATTAGGTGCTAGGGACGCTGTCCCAACCAGCAAGAATGAAGGCGAGATAGACAACTTAACATAAAGAAGTTATGTACCTACCATAACGTTCCATGTTAGTTGTCTTCATCTCACCTTCCTTCTTAAGTCCCACCCTCCGTCCCCCTGTCCTAGTGGACCAAGAGGAGTTTCTGTTTCACTGGCTGTGTGTTCTCTTGTTTTTTTCCTCTATTGACTTAGAGAATATGGCAAGTATAGTCAACTAATTATTTGGCTGGTTTATTCTCTTGTTATGTCTGGAGTTAGCTATTTCAAATGAGATCTGGGTAGCTATCGCTAGTCATTATGGGATAAGAGGTAGCCTCGAGCCAGTAAACAGCTCTCAAGCTATTGAAGATGGCTGAGTTGGAGCCGAAGAATGGCTCCGATCCCAACCAGCAAGAAGGAAGGCGAGATGAAGACAACTAACATGGAACATTATGGTAGGTACATAACTTCTTTTTACTTGTATTTCTGTAAATGGAACTTTTCTCCCAGAGCCACTGCTGAAAATGGGCCTCAGTTGAAATTTCCCAATAAACAAAAGCAATATACATACATATAAAGATATATATATATATATATATATATATATATATCTCAATACACACACACCCACGCACATATGGCAATATGGCATTACATCAAACCCCTTTTTTCTAATTTGTACATGGGATCAGGGAGGCACACCAAAAATGACCACATCAAAATCCAGCGTTCAGATTTCTGAGTGAATAGCCTTGCTGTGGTCTTACTTCTGTACTACACTCCAGACATGCGCACACACACACCCACCCCTATGGAGAATTTAGTGTCTCTGCTCTACTTAGTGCATATCTTTGGAATATGGGAGGAAACCACAGCACCCAGAGAAAGCACATGCAAACTCGGGAACAACATGCAGACTCCATGCAGAAGAGGGTCCAACTGGAAACCAAACTGGAGAACCTCCTGCTTTGAGGCAAGAATGCTACCAATGTGTATATTACACATAAATATATACATATGTATGTATGTATGTGTGTGTGTATATATATATATATATATATATATATATATGGAGAGAGAGAGAGCGAGAGAAATATTTTTCTCCTCCAGACCTAGGGATAAAACATTTAGACCCAGACAACTCAGGTTCAACTACCTGCCTGGGTGCTGAGCTGGTGTGAGTTTGGAGAAGATTGATGAGGTAATACCTGTTTACCTTCCTCATTGGAGAAAGGAGGCATGTGAAGGCAGCATACCAACATTATGACTTCAAATGGAAGCTGGGAGCTGAACTCCAAGGCATCAAGCAGTAATACAAGGGGGGTGGTGGGGGTAACAAAGAAGCATATCACCATGTGAGGTAGTTTTTTTTCTCAGTATCCATTTGTTTTGCACTTGAGTATTATCACCCAGCATGCAAGGGATTAAGACATAACTATTGTAACATCCCAAGCAGCTAAAATCCTTGGAAATGCCATACATAATCCTGCAGATTTCTTTACCTCTTCATTTCCTAATGCAAATGACCCAGTAGGGACTGCTCTGCCAGATATAGGGAGACTGTTGACCTAAATCTGGACAGAATATTCTATATTTGACCCATTTAGTCTGTTCTGGTTGGTTTAACAGTTACACCCAGGATTTCTATGTCTTAATACCTTCTGAAAAGTAGGTCGGTAGAGATGGGTGCCTCCAAAACCACACAGCAAACGCAACAAAGTCTTGAGTTTAAAATTGGATCCAAGTAAATAAAAATCCAAAACTTTTTTATACAAACAAGTGAGCGCTTTCGTTTATTAAAATATAAACTTCATCAGACAACTGAATAAAACCTTGCAAGGTTTAAATAATACATACTCTTGCATTATTGGATAAAAAGTTAAGTAAAAATCATGACATCATCACCAAAAGTTTAACCCTTCTGTCTCCAGAAAAAACAGCAAATTATACATTGGTTTAAAATGTGTATGTATATACACTCATATGCCCGATAGTGATTTGAACTTTCATAAATAACTAAACTTTAATCACTTATCCAAGATTTTATTTCTTTCTAAAGCCTTGAGTTTTAACACCGGTGTGGAGGTGATCTCATTAATGCCTGGCCACTTATGCGCTCTTAGCAAAATCTGCCACCTCAGTTCTTTTAATTCTAAATAGAGGCACCATGGTCTCCTATCATCCATGTCAACATGATCAATGGCCATGAAAGAGAAATCATGGTCTGTATTTGTGCTGGTGTGCCTAGCCAAGGCATTATTAGAAGTGTTCTTCCTAATGGTGTACATATGCTCGTAAATCCTCTGGCTGAATTTCCTTTCTGTTTTACCTATGTAAAAAACAGGACATAGGTTACACACAGCCAAGGATATATGAGTGCTTTGGAAGAGCAATTATATTTGCCTTTGATTTTATATTTTACAGCATTAATTTCAAAAGAAGTTCCCACCTTCAGTTTATGACACCAGTGGCAGGAACCACATTTAACGGTACCTGGGTCTTGTTGCTTGATAGGCTGATGCTTATTCTTTAAAAGATTTCTTAGGTTCCTGCCTTTTCTATACGTTATACAAGGTCTGTCACTTACACTGACCCTCATGTCTACATCCTCCGTGAGAATGTCCCAGTTTTTCTGAAAAATCATCTTTAAAACACTTGAGTCTGTATTATATGTAGTTATAAAAGATCTTAAAAATGTTCTTCTATTGCTATTGTGCATATAATGATCTAAAGGAATATCACATGTGGAAATGGGAACTGAAACTTCCTTTCCTTGATAATTAGTGTCTTCATTTGTGTGTAAATTAGTAACCAAGTCTGGTGATGTGATATTAGATCTGTTACTCTGACTAACAGGCTGATGTTTGTTTACCAAAGAGAAACTCACTATGGGTTTAAAATGTCTAGACTGTCTTTTACTAGTCACTTCATATATTTTGTTAATTATATCTATTGGATATGCTCTCTTCAAAAACATTTTTTTCAAATTAGTGCATTCCAACTCAAAATCTTCTTCCCTTGATACCATCCGAGCCGCTCTTACCATTTGGCCTTTAACAACCAACCTTTTCTGGTGCTCAGTGCTTATGACACCATTACTCTGTAATGAAGAAATTAGTTAGAATACGTCTTTTTTCTATGGATAGTGGTAGCATACATATTATTACCTAAGTCTTTAAAAAGATGGACATCTAAGCAATCCGTATGTTGACTATCCCCTACCCAAGTGAAGTGTAGGAAAGAAGTAGTAGTATTGATGTAACATAAAAAAGAATCTAACAGTTCTTGGGGGCCTCCCCATATCAGACTGATATCAACTTGGTATCTGTAGTACATTTTGATGTGAGAATTGTATATAGACTTGAATACAAACTTTCTCTCCCAATGTGCCATGACTGCATTGGCAAATGCACCCCCACATGCTGAACCCATGGCTACACCAGTCTGTTGAAGGTAATATTTGCCATCAAAGGAGAAAATGTTATTTAACAATACTATTTCCAACAGTTCTAAGATAAAATTAATTTTCTCTTGATGGATTCTATGTTCTACAAAATTTCATTAACCCAATCCAAACCAACTGTGTGTGGGATAACAGTATACAAGTCTTTCACATCAATTGTAACTAATAAGTCATTTTTATCAAAGACTAAGTTGTTAATGTGCTGTAAAAAGGTCCAATAATCCTTGCAAATTTGGGTTTCTCTTACTAACACTTTTTTTTTAATTCGTAATCTACATACTAAGCGCTTGCTGATGAAATTGAATCTCTTCCATCCACTAGCGGCCTCATGGGGGGGGTCATTGAGGCCCTTGTGGATTTTAGGTATACCAAAGAATACTGGGACTCTAGGAGTGATAATGTTTAAATAATTATATAATGGAATATCAATTCTTCTTTCTATGAACATATCATCAATTTGTCCCAAAATTCTTCTGTAGGCCCCATTCAGTTCATTAAGTGAGACTTCTCTATAGTTTTCACTATCAAGCATGCTATACAGTTTTTGAGTGTAGGTCTCCACATCCATGATCACGACCCCCCCCACCTTTATCCAGCTTCATAATTCTTATATCCTGTCTTTGTAATGATTTCAAACAATTATGTTCCAATTCACTAATATTAGAGTCACCATGTGTAGCTGATTAAATAATTACTTTTCTTAAATAATGGCATTGTATAATGCCTCCTTGCTGCCCTTCTGCAGCTGTCTGGTATTCTGCGGCAGTTCTGATGTAGTGAGCATGCGTATGCTTACGCAGTACATCTGAGCTGTGGGCAAAAGCAATGGAGAAAGCAAGATCTCCGTTGCTTTTTGCAAACTGTCTTGCTATGTTAAACTCGTTTAACATAGCGAGACAGTTTTGAAAAAAGCAACAGAGAATCTCTGTTGCTTTTTTTAAAACTGTCTAGCTATGTTAAACCCATTTAACATAGCGAGACAGTTTTGAAAAAAAGCAACGGAGAAAGCAAGATCTCCGTTGCTTTTTACACATTGTCTTGCTATGTTAAAGTCGTTTAACATAGCGAGACAGTGCGTAAAAGCAATGGAGATCTTGCGTTCTCTGTTGCTGTAAAAAAAGAGTTATACTAATGGAAAAAGTCCGGGCAACCGGACCTTTTTCCATTACTATAACTCTGATTTACAACTTGCACGCTGACCAATCAGCGTGCACGTTTTGGAATATTAATGGGGGGTCGTTGTATAATACATTATTTTGCTAATTTGCTGTTACTTAATTTAACACTGAAAATAATGCTGTCTGTATCACCAACTTACTTATTTACTGTACTTGGAGCATTTTTCCACTGAAAATGAGCCACATATCCGATTGGGCAACCAGGTCAGCAAACATACTAAATAAATAAACAACAAATAAATGCATTATTTTCCTGGTAGAAAGCCTAATCCAGGAAATAAATAAGAACAACTATAAAATATAGTAATATTCTGAATACCCTTTTTCATGACTCTTGATAACGTATTCAGGACTGTATTACCCTTGCTAGTATTTTATGAGCCATGTGCATTTCTTTTTTGTCAGTACCTCTGCAAGCACTTTTTAACCATGTTTCCAACTGCTTTTTTTGCTCTCATTCTGAGCAACATTAAAGACTTTAAAGGTTGCAGTTAGAAACATTCATGCTACTTCCTGAACAAACATATGAAGTATTCTGCATTTGTACTATATGCAGCTTTTTAATTATACCACTTTTCTCACATGCATTATGACATATATATATTTTTTTGTTCATTACAATTTTGCAAGGATATTACCAATATCATTAACTTGTACTTTCTGCAGTGTAGCTGACTGGCACTTTTCCCTTTTAGTTTGGTCTTTGCCTAGTGTATACGGAGATTAGTCACACAGGCTGGTACTTTATAGTGCTGAGTTGGGGTTTATTAATCTTTTTTGGAGTCCTGCTCTAGTAGGAAGATTTGTTTGTGTATTGCCTTTGCTTTACCTGAGTTTGGACCTGTTGCACTTTTACTGAGTTGTATTTTACTTATATCACCATAATATTTGATTTTGTACTCTTTGTTATGGATGGCCTTCACCTCGTTCCTCAGGGACTCTACATATTAGAAAAGACCTTTTCTGCTTCCAAGTGCTTTTTTAGGTAAATATCATTTGTTATACATTGTCATACATTCCAGACTAGCAAATTCTCTTCTGGCCTGTGTTAAGATAGTTCTGCTCAGTGCTGTGAGTTTGCATTTCTTACAGTCTTTCTAAGCTCTTTCTCTTTAAAACTGAGTTTGTTGATCTGATCAATTGTATGACATTTGAGGGCTCCTTCTGCTTAATGCTTGTAGTAGTTCACAAGTTAAGTAGCCACTAATATGTGGTCATATGTTGATCTCTGTTAATATGTGTTCACAGTTTGCTCTGTCCTCTTCTCTTACCTGCCTGCATTCTTTAGGAAGACTGAAGAGGTGAAGCAACTGCTCCAGTCAGTTGCTTTTCTCATTTAGTGGTACCACTTGGGAGCAATGTAAATACTTGTTAAATCTGGAGGCTAATTTCTCACTCTATATATCAGTAAGTAGCATAATACTGCAATGTAGTCACTTAACAGACTCATATTTTGCTGAGGTTATTAAGAAATCCTTATCTAAGGCACCAAGACCTCCTTGAACAAACTTTGGCCATATAATGCTATACACTATAGCACATCTTCACTCACACTTTCACCCACAGTTAAAGTGAAGTACCTTGGTTTCATTCCTACTCCAGTATGGACACACAAGGTTGTAGCCACTCATGGTAGTGTTTTAGTAATAGTTGTACATAGTTAGGCTGTGCAAGGATGAGGTCACAGTCAGCTGTCTTTCTGGCACCTGGATTACAGATGTGACCAGAACACTTACGTCCCTTCACCAAAGTATGAGTATGTCCTCACTGTTGCCAAAGTAGGGGTGAATGACATTGCATGCTTTATAATGGGTGGGGGACAGAGAGATATAGTTGAGCTCTATATGCATGTTTCTGAGACAGGTAAGACACTTATCTTGTGCAGTGTATTGCTTTATTTGGGAATGATGTCACAGTTTCAACTAAATGTAATTGATTTTAATAATTGGCTTACTAAATAGTGTCATTCTCTTGGGGGGGGGCAAAATGTGTCAGCATGGGAGGTGATGATAAACAGACTGACAAGCTTTGCTAGGGATGGTCTTCTCCTCTGTCATTCCAGCCTAGCAAATTATATTCTGGCTGCATTAACATAGCTCTGCTCATTTCTTAGTGCTTTGAGTTTGATAAATAAATTGCCTGATTTGGAGGTTTTCCTGACACTCAAGCAAATTCAGACATGTATTGACATAGCCTGAATTAGGCACCCATGAAACATGTGACTGCAAGGGGAGGTTCCCTTGATCTTCTCTATGTGGGGTCCCACAAAGGCTTTAGAGGCTTACAAAATAAAACTAAAACAAGAAAAAACAGACTTGTTTGCTTATTCTTAGATTACCTGCTTTATCAAGATTGGAGTATATAATGACACCTTGACTAGGATAAAGTAGTTCATCAGAAAATTAATGAAAGGTTCATACCTCACTCTTTCTTATTAATAGGACATGGCTAGCCAATGCATTTTCTGTTAGTAAGTGAGATAAAGAAAAAGACTAGAGATCAGTTGCCCAGAGCAGCTGTTCACAATGACAATCTTGATCTTCAGGGATATTTTTTCAAATGCTGGCAATTTCCTAAATTTGGGCAGGATACCCAATATACCTTTGGGTAGTGGTAACGGTACACACTACCCACAGAAGTGATCCAGTCCTTTTTTTTTTCTTAATTTTTATTGATTTATTTATTACAATCATCAGAAGTTAGTGATGGGATAAACATGGCTGTGACAGACAGCAGCACATTAAAATGCAGTATTGTGGCCACTAGTTCTTCCATTTAATTTATGATTATATATCTTGGGTGATCATGGGGCTATAGAGGTGACTTTTTGTGAGAAAACAAAGTAAACTTAGGTTGAGTTTCAAGAGGAGGAAGCTGTGCATATGTCTTGACCAACAAGTGGAAATACATTACTGTGGCCATTATTTCAAGTGTTTTTACACTTAAAAAAAAAAAAACTAAAATGTTCACATAGTACAATCCATTAAAAAAAATACAAGAAAGACCCAACCAAGCTAGAGTCTTCACTGTGTAATATCGTAAACCTCCTGTAGTAGAGGTACAGGGTATATATGGAAATGACCCCTTAAGGACATACCACTGTTTTCAGTTATATGACTTCTGAATGCCCATGACTTTGTAGATTTTATTTTTTTAAGGCTTTATAGGTATATTGAGGCCAATAAAATGAAACTTCAGACAACAGAAAGTATGGAGAGCACTTTGTGAAATCAATGAATCATTAGGCTGGCTTCTTAGGGGTGCAGTGTGTGTGTGTGAGGTATGGGGTGCTGCAGTGGGGTGTACTGTCTGACAGCAATGAATTGAAATACTATTCGTTTTATATATGTGTGTGTGTGTGTGTGTGTGTGTGTGTGTGTGTGTATATATATATATATATATATATATATATATATATATATATATAGATAGATATAAATAAAAACGCCAACAAACAGCACAATAAACATGGCCAGGATCAATCAACAAATCCAATGCGCTGTTCAGACTTTTACTTGTTTCAAGATATGTTCAAATCACAAGCAGCTACACAGTTCTTGGTATATACGCTCAAACTGCAAACAGCTGACGAGCAATGAACAGCAAAGGCGTACTATCACACATTTAACTTTCTAGAGCACAGCTTAGTAGCTCCATATCTCCATATCACTCAGGCATGCCATACGCAATATATTTTCTATTGAAGCATATACTCGAGCCAAGCACTAAATAGTGCTAAATAATCCATATATTTATTAAAATAACAATAAAACAATAAAAAGGAAAAACATAAGATAAGCACTTTCGGGTCACCACCACGACCCTTCCTCAGATGCTTATAACTGATATTACATCATTTCCTTCTTTTAGAATAGCAGGTTTACACCAATGAGGCAGTCTATTGCATAGTCACACCTACTCAGACAGGTGTGTCATAAGTGCCTCTTTAGTCTCTGCCTTTTCAAGGTGGATTTCATAGGGAATGCTGTATTAAGTCCTGGTTTTTGATTTGCTCTAAGCTTCCCAATCCAAAACATTTCCTCCTGCTCAAGTCTGGTGTTAATATCACCCCCCCCTTTTTGAGGCAAATGCAATTTTCAAAACTCTAAACATAAAGTTGTGTCCCACATTGTCTGTAACATGTTTGGCAAGTGGGTTCTTATAATCCCTTAACCTTATGTCACTAACATGTTTGGACATTCTTTCTTTCATTTGTCTCACAGTTTTTCCAACGTCGAAATTGCTGCATGCAGAATATGTAGCCAAATATACAATGTTCTTGGTTGTGCAGTCAGCATAAAAATTAGCAGTATATTTCTTCTTAGTAGTTGGATGT
Source organism: Protopterus annectens (assembly GCF_019279795.1). Classification (NCBI taxonomy): domain Eukaryota; kingdom Metazoa; phylum Chordata; order Ceratodontiformes; family Protopteridae; genus Protopterus; species Protopterus annectens. The sequence goes on from NC_056726.1 coordinate 379,581,351, forward strand.
TTGAAGCAACTATCAGTACATATAAATTTGCACATTGTGCATCTTCTACAAGGAAAAGTTCCAATTCTTTTTAATGTGACATATGATTCCAAGCAATTATCTTTACATAATATTGTTTTTAAATTCTTTGCATTCTTGAAACAAAATCTAGGTTCTTCTCCTACCAATCCTTTGCATTCCTCATTTGACATTAATATTTTCCAATTTTTCTTAACAATCTCACAGACTCCCTGAGTGTCTCTTGTCTGCGTAAGCATCATCCTCAATTCTTTTTGTTCATTCTTACCATTATAGATGTTCTCATAACCTCCTTTTAGGAATGGTTTCCCTTTGCCATGTCTCTCCATCATTACTTGTTGTTTCACTTCAGACACCTCCTTCTCTTTATAGCCTCTCACTTTCGGATGTTCAGACAGATCATTCATAGCCAAACCAATAGTGGCATCATTTGAATGTATCCTTGAAGTTCTTAGGAACTGTTCTCTAACTATATTTTTATGAGTATACCTCGGATGCATACTATTTCTTGGTAAGATGTTGTTCTCCCAACATTCTTTTCTGTAAAGGCTGGTCTCTATAATGCCTTCTTCATTTTGTAAGATACGCACATCCAAAAAATTCATTTGTGTATTGCTATACGCCATAGTAAATTTAAGGAAGCTTGTGCTGTCTTCTAAATATGCATGAAAATTTGTCAATTCCATAGCTTCTCCTTCCCACATAATATATATATATATATCATCTACAAATCTTTGATAGACCCTCAGATAATTCCTCCTGATGAACCACTTTATTTTCCCATTGCGCCAATACTATATTTGCATAGCTATTGGCGCATGGCATACCCATGGCTACACCACAGAGCTGTATATAAAATTTTCCATCAAATATGAAGACATTGTTATTTAATATCAATTCCATCAGACTACACAACACTGTAACCTGCCTTTCACCATATGTGCCTTCATTCAGTAAAAAATCCCTTAGTGCTGTAATGCCATAGCTGTTAGGGATACTAGTGAACAGATTTTTGATGTCCATAGTAGCCATAAGATGTTTTTCTCCATTTCGCTTTGTATTATTATATTAATTTAATTTTCCAATAAATGACTTTGTATCTTTTAATACAGCTGGAGTCTTCTCTAAGATTTTCTTAATGTGGTACTCCACATAGATGGACGCAGGCTCTGTAATTCATCCAGCTCCAGCCACAATTGGCCTCATTGGAGGTTTCTGCAGGTCTTTATGTATCTTTGTAAGGCATTTGAACATCGGCACTAGTGGATATTCAACCTGCAAGTAGCTACATAGTCCCACTGTAATCTGATTTTGCTCCTTCATTTCCTCCAGGAACAGCCTCACTCTCATTTTAATCCTTTCTAACTCATGCTCACTAATCTCTTTATATGAGGTAGAATCTTGCAGGAGAGTTCTTACATCTTCCTTATATCTCACAGTGTCCATCAAGACAACCCCTCCACCTTTATCTGCGGGTCTAACAGTTAATTCTTCATTCTCTTCTAACTCATTTAAGGCCTGTTTTTCCTCCTTAGTAGTGTTGTATATTCTAATTTTATTATTCTGTAAGTAATCAATAATTTCTTGTTCACAGACGTTAATAAATGTGTCTACGACAGCATTATTTTGTGGTATGAAGCTGCTTGGTTTCTTAACCAAATTCTTTGCAGTCACTTTACTGTCTTTGTACATGCTTCTCAGCATAACATCTCTCCCAAATGTCCTCAGACTTAATATTGCTTCATTATCATCCATGCCTCTTGTAGGTATAAATGTCAACCCCTTGTTTAAAATATTAACATGTACTCTTGTCAACTCAAAAGATGAGAGGTTAAAAACCAGAGATTCATTATTCCTTTCATCTGCCGTTCCTCTACATATGACCTCCTTCTTTTCCTTCCTCTGCTTAATGATCTCATCTCCTTCTTGTTTCTCACTTCTTTTATTCAAAGTGGGAGTACTGGAAAACCCCCATCTTTCATGGTATTCTTAGATACAGCTCCTGGATTAATTCCTTCTCTTTGATTATTCATATTGTGAATTGAGCTAGAGTTATCCAATATCCAATTAGTGGACTGCACTATTCCTTGTGTAGATACAATGTCCATATGACTCTTATCACTGGGGCTTTCACTGTTCTTATTTACTTTATCTTTGTTTCCATCAGCTACATTAGATGGAAACCTTCTTGCACAAGTTAAGTAGCCACTAATATGTGGTCATATGTTGATCTCTGTTAATATGTGTTCACAGTTTGCTCTGTCCTCTTCTCTTCACTGTGTAATATCTTAAACCTCCTGTAGTAGAGGTACAGGTTATATATGCATATGACCCCTTAAGGACATACCACTGTTTTCAGTTATATGACTTCTGAATGCCCATGACTTTGTAGATTTTATTTTTTTAAGTTTTTATAGGTATACTGAGGCCAATAAAATGAAACTTCAGACAACAGAAAGTATGGAGAGCACTTTGTGAAATCAACTAATCATTAGGCTGGCTTCTTAGGGGTACAGTGTGTGTGTGTGTGTGTGTGTGTGTGTGTGTGTGTGTGTGTGTGTGTGTGTGTGTGTGTGTGGCATAGGGTGCTGCAGTGGGGTGCACTGTCTGACAGCAATGAATTGAAATACTATTCGTTTATATGTGTGTGTATGTGTATATATATATATATCTACACATATATATATATATATTACATACATACATATATATATATATATATATATATATATATATATATATATATATATATATATATATATATATATATACACACACACACACACTCACATTAGTTTTTATTCATTTGCTCAGCCAGACCTCTGAGGTATAGACGGTCAGCAAACTGGCTGTAACTGGTGGGGTGGAAGTTGTTTGTGGATGAGAGAGACTGACTTCTGCTATCATTTGATAACAGTTAATCAGGGCAGTGTGACTGTGTGCATGTATATGGGGTAGTTGGATATGTGTATGAATAAATTATCACCGTATCTTTTGTTTGTAGGCTTTGCATGTTACCTCTTCAAAGTTAAAGTATATGTACTTTATCAGAATGGGCATATTTGGCTGTGAGAGACAAAGGATGCAAAGGTCAGACATTATTTCTGTGACTTTTGTTTTACAACCATAATGAAGAATCAACTCATTATTTTATTTTCTGAGAGTAACTTTATTATTATAATTTCACAACATCCTTACTGCAAATGTATTTATATTTCCTTTTTCTTAATTAACAAATACATTCCACCTAAAATCATAAATACATGGACACAGTCTGAAATTCTTCATCATACGAGATTTCCATGGCGTAGGGGAGAGTGCTGATTTGGATTAACTTTCTGAGTAAAAAAACACTGTCAAGAATGTTTCACAGTGCCAAGGGCTCAACAGGTATCTAATTTGCCTTTGAAGCTAGAAGACAAGAAGGCTTTGGGGTGACTGGATTAATTTTCCATTACTGATACTACAGTACAGTATTAAGGGGTGGCTGTACTCATGGGTATGCTGCTTTCAGACATTAAAATCAAGGTCCCATGTGCCTAAGTTGGTGGTAGCTCATTTGGATGCAAAAGATCCTATGACAATTATTGAAAAGATTTGGGGCTCTTTATTGTAAAACACAAGCAAACAGCTATACAAAAATATGAACTATGTTCTAATACAATAAAAGAAACCAACGACGGAATATATATAAAAAGATTATATATTTTCTTTATGAAATATGCACGTATGAAAACAGCTATTCAATGAAGAAAAAAATAGCTTCACAATATATTTCTTACTCTCCACACCCTTTATCCACAACCAAAATTTTATTGGCTTTGTGGTTTCTCTCACATCTCATTTTTACAAGATTACTATCATTTCTACCTTTTGCAGCGGTAGTGTTGTCGCCTCACAACAAGAGGTTCTCCCATTCGATTCTCGGCTGGAGCGCCTTCTGTGTGGAGTCTGCATGTCCTCCCCGCGGTTGAGTGGCATTCGAAAGACATGTGTAAATGGGCGTGCCTTCGTTGAAGGTTGGGAGTCGGGCTGGCACCTCGGCACCATAAAAATCTACTGCCAATCATTAGCGGACCAGAGTTCCGCTGTGGCGACCCCTAACCGGGAAAAGCCGAAAGAAGAATTAACTATCAGGTCTACCATTTTAAATATATCACATGACAGTTATACATGCTTTATCCAAATAATCAACCTGACACTCACTGATATGACCATACATCCTAAAAGTAATATTCTACATGTTTATTCCCTTAAGAATGGATAAATGTAATTCTTTTGACACAAATCACCCAAATGTTTAAGTATTTCAAATGTAAGAAATAATACAATAAACTGTCCAGACTAGGTGAACTATTTACATTTAGCAGTCTCCTAATTGCAACTAATTCCATAATGGAAATATACTTATTTAACACTTTCACTTGATTCTCTGAAAATTTGTTAACACACTGTGCAGCACTTGTTTTAGAAATGCACCAGAACTTATGTTACACGCAGAGTTACAGCATGAAAAAAATAGCTTCCTTGGTATAACACATTTCCAAAATACTCTTAGTATTCTAAATAAAGGACTCTGAAAAAAAGGTAAAAAGGAGAAACAACTTATTTTCTTTATTTAATTCTATACACCTGCCTATTCAGCAGGTTCCTTGTCTTATTATTTTGTGCTGTCATATATTAGTCTTTCTTGTTGTAAATATTCTTTATTTTGCTCTAACATTTAAAATCGTTCATAAGCACATAATACCTATCTTTAGTACTTATAATTTCCAACCTCTCAAATTTAATATAATTATTTTTAAGTTTCTCCTTAAAGACTAGCCACCAATCTTCCTAAGAGGTATAACAGAAGATCATAGAAGTATTGTCATCTCACAAATTATACTTTTTAGCTTGAAATATAGGGCTGCTAAACATTTTCTGATTAATCTTTTATAGCTCTTACCAAGATGTAAGTAAACTAGTTAATTGCCAAAAATTTCCTGGTGGCATAGTGATTAGGTAAAGCAATGTACCTCCAAAAAGTTCTGATAAACTATTAGAATATTCAAAATAAGCAATGTTTGTAATCAGGGAACTGCTATGATAGATAGCATTTTTCTGCTTACCAAAGACTAAATTACCATATTTCATTATAATGCTCAAAACTCTGACATCAGTTGACTGCTTTTCATAACTTCCTCTAAGATTACAGTTGAAGTCTCCATATTAAGAATAATAACAACAATAATAATAGTAATAATAATAATGTAATAATATCAAATGTTATTAAAAATAAAAAGTTTAAGGCATTCCAAAACATTTATTCTGTCTCTACTATAATGGGTGCATGAACTATTATTAAGCATAATATATACATTCAAAGAAGTATGTCCAACACAAGATCCCTCCCGACTAACAGAAACATCCGATATAATTATTTCATTATTTTCAGTAAGCAATGCTACACCAAAACAAGTATCACAACCTGTTGTCCATTTCACCTTATCCATTCGTAGGTGTTTAGATCATAGTATCGAAGAAATAGTCAAGCCACTGATTTCTAACAGGTAGATAATATCAACCTGCAATTTTTTACACCAATCTAAAACTGCCAAGCAATGTACATTGTATTTCATACTGTTAATATTTAAAGAAACTATCATGAAATTACTCCTTACCTTTTTGCATTTATGGACAATGGAATACTTTTTTCTTTCAGTTTTCTCTGACTAACTTTTTTACCTACTCTAACATTAGCACCCTCGTCAATATTATTATCATATTCTTCAATCTTCACTTACAGAGCTGAAAATATACAATTTGTTAGCTTTAGTTAAATCCACATCGTGTAACAACTATGCAGGATCTTGTAGCATCAGAGATACTGCTCTATCTTTGTTTTTATGCTAACGTTCAAAACATGGTCTGAAGGCAGACTGTTATCATGCTGAATATTAAAAACAGAAGAATCATTTATCAAATGCCCCTCATCCTCACAACTTGAACATCTGAATATCAGAAGAAGATATATGCACAAAAACAGAACAAATCATCTAAATATGCCAATCAGCAGCATCACATTTGGTTCAGTGCAGTTTACACTGCTGAGAACTATGTCCTTGTTTTCCACATTAACTACAGGATTTGAAAGGACAAGGACTTATAAGGTACTCAAAAGAACCATGATAACAGCAGAACTTTTTTGTCCAACATATCTGAGTGAGCTTTTGTGTGCAGAATATCTACCACAATAAGCAAATGTTTTACCTCTTCATTGTATACTTTTAATGATACCCATACTAATGTATTTGATCCAAATGTTTCTGCAGACATACAAAGTCTGACTGTGTTGCAAAGGAAAATCTTTAAGGTGTACATTAAGAATGTTTGAGGAGTATAAGTGCAGCAACAGCATTTTAGGAATATCAACATACATTGTAACTCTAAGGAAAATCAAGTTTATGTGCATCAAGACATAGCAGAAACAAAATGTGAATGAAACAAACAAGAGGTAGCATGTAATGCATATACTTAAAAGAAGTGTTTTACCCGAAAGGTTGTTTGTTTCATTCTCATTTTTTATTAAAGTTCTGTTCTGTGGTCACCAGTTTTTTTTTTTTTTCCTGTTACTAATTTTAGGATTGTGCTTTGTAAACCCACATCATTGTACACTGCATTCTTTCCCTATGGATTTACATTTTATACTGTATGAATCTGTAAATCATTGCTGCTACAAACCTGTGAATCATTGTCTGTGAAGTAATTCAAATAATTGTCTGTGTGACTGGAAGTCATTGTCTCAGACTTCACTGTATCTCCTAGTGCACTAGGTCTATACCTGCACACTATGAATTTACTGACTCATACACTTCAGTCCACATGCAGGCTTTACTAATATGTTAGCATGCTGAACTAACACAACTTGAAATAATAAACTGCATTCTTTGTTTTGATGCACACAGCATAACTTGATCTGACCAAGTGGTTTCTGTTTATGCTCCAAACAGGTAGTAATGAGGTGTTGGACTCAGTCAGGGAATTTCAAATCCTGGCTGTCAAAAAGACTATTCCATTATGATGTTACACTGAGATAGAGTACAGAACAGATGATCTGAAGTAGGATATTCATTTGTCTGCAACCTGTGGGTTATGGATCCGATATCGGCATAGTTTTCCAGCTATGGATCCAAGCTCTCAGCTCCTCCCCTCACCCATAATGCCCTGCTCTACCCTCATGACCTCAGATCTTGTTTGCCGCGCTGGTAACTAGATGTGGATTTCATAGCTCTCAGCTAAGTGGACTTTTCTTGTTTAAAAATAGAGAATTTTTTCCTTCTTTAACTTTTTTTGTGTGAAAGTTGTAGGTTTCCTATTATTATTGACTGTTTTAGTTTAATTTAATTTTCAGTAGTAATTTTTATTCCCTCCCTGGAGTGTGTGTGAGGCCTGTGTGTTCTTTTTGTTTGTTACTTTCTGTAACTTAGGTTAAATTAGAGACTATGGCTGAACAGCCTAAGTCCATATTTTCTAAGTGTGGCCATAAGCTCTCCGGCTGATGGCCACACTCGGGGTGTCTTGGGGTTGAACACCTCACATCTGGTTGTTCCATTTGTGCAGGGTTCAACCCCAGGGCACTGAGGAGCGGAGGTCCAAGCTGGTCTTGGCGGGTCTTTTACCCGCCCGGCTCCGACCTCCGCCTGCGGCTGCAGTTGTTCCCCTGTGGCACCCCTCCTGCTCCTGGGACTCAAACTCCCAGGACAGGAGAGGGATGCATCTAAAAGGACCGGAGGAGAAGCACCTAGCGGCGGGCCGAGACCTCTGTTTCGCCCCGCCAGCCAAGCGGCTTCTCCTCACTGTCGGTGCGGTCTCCTCCTTCTCGGCTCCGGTCACCTGTGTGCTTCTCACCGGGCCTGAAGAGGAGGAGACCGATTCCGTGAGGCTCACCGGTAGCCTCGCCGAGATCTACCCATAGCATGCTGATCTGGACCGGATGATGAGAAGGTTCATCCAGGCCCAGATGCAGATGGGAGTGCTCTTGCCTCCTCCGGGGAGCTCAACACCCTTTTAAGCCTATTGCTCCTTCTCCGACCCGGTTCGGAGCAACTGGAGCCGAGCACGATCTCGGAGCCTGGATCCGCCGGATCCGGGGATCAGTGCTCCCGGCGCCGTCTGTGGCGCGGCACCGCTGGTCCGGATGGTGCCCGGCCGGCTCCGATCCACTCTTCGGATCCGGGGAGCGATTGTCGGATCCTTTGGTGCGGCGCTCCCCCGGCTCGGCTTTGATGTAGTGGAGAGGGCTCTGTTGAGGGTCTCGGACCCCCTCTGCACTGGGCCAGGCTTCCACCATCCGGCCCCTGGGACAGCCCGTTTCTGTGCCCCAAGTTGCTCCCATGGAGCAAATTGCTGCGAGGACTCCTCTGACAGCCCCCAGAGGAGGCTCCTGCATGGCTTCACGATAAAAAGGAGGCACATTGACTCTGAGTCTCTCACTGAAGACACGGACTTGGAGGAAGGGAAGGCTCCCGAGGATGTCTCCGGAGACATCATGGAAAATTAGGGGTGGTCTGCCCCAAGTCTTCCTCGAGTCCGTGTTCTTGGAGGCATTCGGGCCCGTCTACCTCTTGGGTGTCCCCTGCCGACCCCTGGTGGACCTTATTACCACCAGGGCGTGGAAGGAACCGGACACCGTGGAGCCAATTCCCAAAAGACCTGATAGAATCCTTAGCCCGCCTTCTGACAGGACCCATTGGGGGGCCTCCTGTAGATGCCATGTTGATGGCGGCGCCACAAAGAGGGAACTGGCTCAGGAGAGTCCCTCAGTCCACCCACCGAGCAAGGAGTCTCGGATGATGGACCGCTTGGGAAGCGGATGTTCAGTTCGCGACCTTCGGTAAGGGCTGAACTATTTGGCACATGTTATTCGGATGCAGCGAGACCTTATTAAGATACGCTGCATCCCTCTGAGTCCATTTCGGAGGAGGACAGAGCTCTGCACTCCACCAAAATGGCCACTCTTAGGTCAGTCACAATACTTCTATGCGGCTACTCTCCCATGACTGGTCACCAGGCCTGGCTCCGCCACTGCATTTTTCTGAGCCCTTCAAGGCCGTTTACTTGACGCCCCTTTGATGGTTCTGCTCTGTTTGGCAAGACCGTTCGCAGGCGTTGACCCAGGCGAAGGGGAAGACGCTGTCTGCCTCTGCACCCCAGAGGCCCTATTCTAGGAACCAAAAGGGTCAGAAGAAGATGTGGTTCCGAAGTCGCAGCAGTCCCAGCCTGCTCGGACAACCAGTCCTTCCGTGGCAGAGGAGGACAGGGAGGACGCCCTAGAGGCAGAGGGGCTCCCAGAAACTTCGGGTCCAGGAACCTTTCTCTGAACGGCCCGCAGCAACCCTGAGGGTTGCCCGACTGCTCTACTCTGGAGGCAGTCGGGGGGGCACCTAGCGGCATGGGAGTCCATAACATCGGACCGCTGGGTTCTCCAAATCATATCCAGGGGATATCGCATTCCTTTCCTTCACTTTCCAAAGTTGAAGTCCCTCCCAGACGTACCACCCGGTCCAAGGGAGGCCGCTGGCAGAAATTGGCCATCTGCTAGAGAAAAGAGCCATCCAGCCCGTTCCCCAGACCAGATCGGATCAGGGTTCTACTCCAGGTTCTTTTAGTGCCAAAAAGACGGGGAACTAAGACCAATCCTAGACCTCTCTCTTGAACCTGGCAGTCCCCAAAGAAAAATTCGAATGGTCACTCTACAATCTATTCTCCCCTTCTGGGAGAAGGCCACTGGATGTGCTCGATAGATCTCAAGGACGTACTACCACATCCTAATGGACAGACGCCCAGGAGGTTTCTCCGGCTGGGAGCCAGTCACTACCAGTTCCGGGTCCTTCCCTTTGGTCTCACCACAGCCCCCAGGGTGTTTACCAAAGTACTAGCAGTGGTAGCGGCCCACCTGAGGCTTCAGGGGTGCAGGTCTTTCCCTACCTGGACGACTGGCTCCTTACCCCAACAAGGCATCTACTTCTCTCGCGAGACTCCTTTCTCCATCTTGCTCCATTTCTGGGCATCACAATAAATACAAACAAGTCCAACCTGGCACCCACTCAGCTCTTAGATTTCATAGGGGCCAGACTAGACACAAGGAGTTTACGAGCCTTCCTCACTGCGGACAGAGTTCTAAATCTGCAGCTCCAGGTGCGGGCCATTCTCCATTCATGTTCTGTTCCAGCGGAGTTGGTCCTGAGGGCTCTAGGGTCCATGGCTCGTCGATAGCACTTCTTCCTCTTGCCAGGCTCAATATGCATTCTACAGTGGGCGCTCTTAGTACAGTGGTCATACCTTGCTCTCCCATGCATCATCCCATAGCGATCAGCAAGGCTTGCAAGCGGTCCCTCTTGTGGTGGCTCCACTCCCGGATCTCCACGAGGGTCGCCCATTTTGTGCTTCTCCCCTCTCGCCACGGTGACCACGGACGCCTCCGCCTCGGGTGGGGGCACTTGCGGGCCGGACAGTCCAAGGCACGTGGAACGATTCAGAGACCTTTCTGCATATCAATGTTCTAGAGATGAGAGCAGTGCTCTTAGCGTTGCTAGCACTTCAGGACTTTCTTCCCTTGGGAACAATTGCGATTCAATCGGACAATATGTCTGTTGTCTGGTACATCAACAAGCAAGGGGAACAAGGTCTTACCCTCTTTGTCGAGAGGCCATGAGAGTTTGGGAATGGGCAATCTCCTGTCGCTTTCTCATAGCAACGCACATTCCGGTCGGTCCAACATCCTAGCGGACAAGCTCAGTCGCACCATCCTGACCCCTTACGAGTGGTCTCTCAATTGTCAAGTAGCGGAACGCATATTCGCACGGTGGGGAACCCTTCATGCGATCTTTTGCTTCTCCCTCAAACACCAAGTGCGACAGTTTTTTAATACCTCCTCCGGAGGTACCCCAAGAGACGCTCTGGTGCATGCTTGGCCACCCGGTCTTCTGTATGCCTATCCACCCTTGCCTCTGATGCTGCAAGTTCTTCAGAAAGCCTCTCGGGTGGGTTGCAGAATGATTCTCATTGCTCCATTCTGGCCTCGACAGATCTGGTTCCCCTTCCTAAGGTCTCACTCGGTGAATCCTCCTTGGATTCTAGATCCCATTCGGATCTGATATCCCATCCATCCTGCATTCCTCCTCCGAACCTGGACAACCTGAAGCTGACCGCTTGGCTGCTCCAGTTCCACTCTTGATAAGGACTCGGTATTTCCTCACCGTAAAGGCTATTTTGGTGGCAGCTCATAAACCATCCACTAGAAAGGTTTACAAGCAAATGGAAACGTTTCTCTGTGTGCGGCAAGGCCTAGATCCCTTCACGGTTCCTCTCCTGTAGTGCTTGATTTTCTAACCTCTCTTTAATGATGGTGCCAGCAGTTCCACAGTCAAAGTTCAACTGGCGGCAATTTCTCACTATCACATTGGTCAAGAGTCTAATCCTCTTATGTCAGCCAGATTGTGCAAAACTTTTCTTAAGGGTACTTTCCTTCTCAGGCCCCTATAAAGCAAGCAGTTCCTCCTTGGGACCTTTCTTTGGTCCTACAGGCCTTGACCGCTCCCCTTCGAGCCGGCTACAGTGGATCTCAAATTCTTGTCTTACAAGACAGCCTTTTGGTAGCCATTACATCAGCCAAGAGAGTTTCTGAACTTCAAGCTTTATCAGCTAAACCTCCTTACTTGGTTTTTATCCGGACCGTGTCTCCTCAGGACCAACCCGTCCTTCCTTCCTAAAATCGCTTCTGAAGCAAACATCAATCAATCCATTAACCTCCCTGTTTTCTTCCCTAAGTATGAAAACAAAGGTGAATATAGGCTACACTCACTAGATGTTCACAGGCAACTAAGATTTTATCTCAACAGGACAGCTGGTCATAGGCAATCCGACCAGCTGTTTATTTCCTTTGCAAAATTCAATTTGGGCAAGCCAATTTCTAAAGTTTCTCTGTCCCGCTGGATTTCACAGTGCATTTTATTGGCTTATCAAGCGTCAGGAAGGCGGAGGTGTTCATGCCCATTCAACCCGGTCAATATCTACCTCGGCAGCCTTCAAGGCTAGGATTCCTCTAGATGATATTTGTGCAGCAGCCACGTGGGCTTCATCTCATACATTTATTTCTCACTATAAGTTGGATCTTGCATCTAGGGGTAGAGCATCCTTTGGCTCAGGTGCTCCGAATATCCTTCCATGATGGCGCCCAAGATTCAGGTAGCTGGGGACTCTGTACAGGTTGCAGACAAATGAATATCCTACTTCAAATTTAGAAGTTATGTACTCACCATAACGTTCCATCTGAGTAGGTGTATTCATTTGTCTGCAACCATCCCGCCCTCCTATCCCCCTGGCCTTTCAGTTTCCTGCATATTCCTTGTTACCCTTTTCAGGGTATTGTTGCTTTGGCAAACTCGATCTGAGGTCATGAGGGTAGAGCAGGGCATTATGGGTGAGGGGAGGAGCTGAGAGCTTGGATCCATAGCTGGAAAACTATGCCGGTTCGGATCCGATATCGGATCCATAACCCACAGGTTGCAGACAAATGAATACACCTACTCAGATGGAACGTTATGGTGAGTACATAACTTCTAATTATATACTGGTTTTGCATAATTTTGCAATACAGTGACTTTTGCATTGGCGCAAGTATTGGTTTTCTGAGATCACTGAAGAAATTACACAGGCAGTCTCAACACATTGTTCAATTGCATTCACAGACAAAGTGGCTTCTGCCTTAAATGGGTCAGTTTGTAGAATGAGACAGATTACTGTTTGCACAGACATTAGCTGTGGATTCTTCAGTCATGTTAAAACTGTTTATCCTTTCTTTCCGTTGTTCTGCACCTGTACAAGCCCGTAAATGACTGGCTTGATCATTTTCCCTACACACTGCTAAGACCTGCACATGCTTTATTTAACTAATGACATCTGTTCTGCATGAAACCACTGTATGTTCACATCTGTTTCTCTTATAGGGGCAGCAAGAGCCTTAGCCAGTATCCGGAATCCCAGGGGCGACAGGTGCAGGCCATCTGTGGCAAAGCATCGAGGTCTGTTGACCATGTCATCCCAAGCAGTCAGATACTGTAGCCCCTTAGAATGACACCAGAAGCTTAGCCAATTGTTGAAGTCAATTATTTTGTCCTTGTACTGCAGTATCATTCGTGGTGATGGCAGAATGCTATTCAGGGCTAGGGTCATACCTGCCTGGGCCAAAAGATCGGAGAGCTCTTCCATGTCTCTTTTCATGTAGTTCAGGGAGGTACGTCTCAGGTCATTCACACCAACATGGACAATGACAGAGTCATATTTGTACTTGTTGTGGAGTGACCTGAGTGCGTGTGTTATATGGCAAATCCTGGCACCCGACAGGCAGCTGACAGTAACCTTCTCCTTGTTTAGCCTGGTGAGTGGGACATCAGTGTGCCTGACTATAGAGTCACCTATGACTAGTGTGTTGGTTACATTGTTTTGCCTTATTGGCTGTGGTTGAGTGGCACACTGAGTCTGTGGGCTATGTGTCATTTGGGTTGTGTTGGGGGATGGAGGTTTCTGCTTTGGAGGTCTCTGTTGCTTAGACAGATTATTATTGAGAGCCTCCGCGAATGTTTTTGTGTTACTATGTGTGGATTTTGGTTGTGTAGATTTTGTGAGAGTATGTGATGAGTGTGGTGTGGTGCAAATGTTTACCTTCTCCTCATGACTGTCAAGTTCAGTCTTAGTTGGAGAGAGCTTTACCTCCAGTTTGGCTAGATATGTGCATCTCTCACAGGTTGTAGTATTGGGTGGTAGGAGGAGAGGGTTGTCTGTGTACATGAGACAATTTCTAGATTGCCTCAAGATGCCCAGACATCAGATAGACTGGAGAGAACACTGGGAGCTGACCCTTGGACATGCCTGAATAAAAAAACTATTTTCCTCTAGATAAGTGAGGAAAGTGAGTACAAGAGCTGTTTTTCACTAAGCAAGTGAGAAAAGTAAGTACAAAAACTGTTTTCCTCTAGGTAATGAAGAATATTGTGTGCTATAGTAATTAGTAGTTTATTTAGTGCTTACAAGTTCTGAACAAGTGCTGAGCATGAATAAGCAAATTTAAGTGCTAAAACTAAGAATCTGTGACTGCACTAGATGAGTTACAGGACAGAAACAAGTGCAAATGCAGGCTTTCAAATCAGAAAGTTGAGAAAGGTGGAAGAGATTGCCCAAATGGCCAATAACTACAATTTCTGGGCCAGAACCACTATGTGGTAGACAGGTTACCTAGTGCTTACCACTCCCACTGATAAGATAGAAGGCTTCCCTCCAAAACAGAAAGGCTTGGGGTGCTCAGAAGCTTACATACAGTCCTGGATACAGCAAATCTGTATCTGGAATACTAGTTACAGGAAAGGTAGGAAACAGGCTTACAGTTTTTTTTTTTTTTACAGAAAAGTAGCAAAAACAGTAGTAAAAACAATTCACATGCAGTGCAATCTAGCACACTTGAGTATGTAGCAATATTAGACCAAACACAGTTTAAAAAATGCAATTAAATTAAAAAGGACTAAAAGCAAGTGCAGAAAGAGTTTATTAGGTAGAATGTGGTAAAGAGATGGGACTGGGGGAGTGTCCCAGATCAAATCTACAGTGGGGCAGGCAACTGCAAAAGCCACCAAATTTAAACTACAAACCAAAAATAGGGTGGGTGGGACAAAACAGTTTCAACAGAGTTCTGAGCAACAACTAACAGTACAAACTCTAAAACCAAAAAATTATACTCAGCTCTGTATATTTGCAGATCAGTCTTTCAGAACAGGTAGACAACAGTTTCAACAGAGATCTAAGCAACAATTAACAAACTCTATAACCAAAAAAATATATACTCAGCTCCGTATATTTGCAGATAGTCTGGAAGGCAGTCTCAGAACACAGGTTCCAGCAATTAAACCTTCGCTCCTGGAGGATCGAGAGGAAATTTTTACTGGTTGTGAATTGTGTTCTGTTTCCCCCTTCTTGCCTCTTGAGACATAGGCAAATAATTATTACCATTGTTTTTTTTGTATATGATTTCAAATGTGTTACTATTTTGCAAACAAGATCTGGGTTATCTTCCCTAAACATGATGGGATAGGGTATAGCCTCGAGCCAGTGGAAGTTCTTGAGCTTTAGTAATAGGCCAAGTTGGAACAGATGCTTGGTTCTGACCCCAACCAGCAAGAATGAAGGCAAGATTATGGACAACAAACATGGGACGTTATGGTGAGTACATAACTTCTTATTTTCCACATTTTTTCTGAGCTGTCAATGCCTCTGAGGAAACTAGAAAGGAGAATAGAAAGCCATGGTTACTGTATCATGCAATGTGGTTAAGATTTCTGGTAATTCCACTTCCTCACTTATGCACACAAATCTATCAACTTTTTAGTAGCAGAATATTTCCATCACATAGTTGCTTCTCCTGGCACCACTTCCTGTGTTTTGTGCTGATGAATGCTGCAAGCAGGAGCATCACAGCACAGGAGAGCTTTTCTCCATTCCACATCATCTCTTTTTTAGCTTGTTCTGCTGTGTTGCATGCTTCTAATTGAAAATATACATGTTTGGTTCTGCAGTATTTAAATGTGCTACAGCCAGTGAATCAAAAGTAACTACTTCTGACTAAAAAAGGGTGTGCCTGGCAGTGTAGACTGCAGATGTTAATGTAACATAAAAAATTCAAGGTGATACTTATTAATGACAAGTGTGTTTATTATATAACACAGTATCAGTAAGCTGTGACATTTATACATTAGCTTTGTTATTAATTTGATTGCTGATATGCATTAAATTCAGAATATGTCATGTCCACGTAGACATAAATAGGGAATTAATTAATTACATGCTTGTAGGCACAGCTGTGATTTGTTTTTGCTAATCTTTAGTAACAAATATTTACAATAAAAACAAGCTACATATTGTCTTGATCACAAATGCAATTGTTACATACAGTGATTGTTAGTAAACAGTCTTGTCCTGGGTTTACCACACAGAATTAAAGAATTAAGTTATATTAACAAATTTCTGTTAAGGGAATAACATCATGCATGCTCTGTTTCCATCCAGATTTGAGTCCAACCTTTGTAAATGTCTTGCTAACACAGCTAGAATGGAGTTGTTCAGTCCTTTGAAACATCATAAAGGAGCTAGCCAGTTACACATCTAATTAAAGATCATTTATAATTTAGGAATTTTACAGCTGTTTCTTGTTAACCATCCAAGCTGTATTTATACCTTGCATATACACTGAATATCTGTGGTGGTGCAGCGGCAGCGTTGTTGCCTCACAGCAAGAGGTTCTCCTGTTCGATTCTTGGCTGGAGTGCGGGGAGTGCCTTCTGTGTGGAGTCTGCATGTCCTCCCCGCGGTTGGGTGGGCGTTCGAAAGACATGCGTAAATGGGCGTGCCTTCGTTGAAGGTTGAACGTCGAGCTAGCACCTCGGCGTTTGTGAAAATCTACTGCCAATCATTAGCAGACTGGAGTTCCGCTGTGGCGACCCCTAAGCGGGAAAAGCCAAAAGACAAACAACAACAACTTATTAATGACATAAGGCCCATGCATTTATTCTGTCAGAGTTTTACAGGTCTCAAGACATTTAACACCTTAAAACTGGAACTATTCACTCAGCAAAAATAAAGTAATCTAGATTGACAGGAGGACTGGAGAGTGTACTAACCTAAGGTGATCTGCACTATACCTTAGAGCAAGTGTGTGTGTGTGTGTGTGTGTGTGTGTGTGTGTGTGTGTGTGTGTGTGTGTGTGAGAGAGATGTTATTTAAAGATGTTATCTAGGGTGCTGTACATGTTGCTTATTTGCACTTGCAGTTTGCTGAGCTTAGGATATAACTTGACACTTTTCACAGTGAGGCACATTTCAAATGTCTGAGATTTTCATGGCTTCCCTAATTCTGCAATAGAATTTTGCTGTGGCCTTCAATAAATGCAAGTAAACAATGGTGTCTTGAGGTAAACTGTCTGTTTCACAGCTCCATGGTTCAGTCTTGACCTTGTTTCACTGTCTGAGTGGAGCTTGCATGCTTTCCCTGTAACATATTTGCCCTGCTACTGCAGTCACCTCTAGAAATAAGCTGATTACCTGCTAGACTAAACTGTCTATGTACATCAGTATACAGCAAATGCATATATGAATATAGATCTAAACCCGAGAGGCTAAAATAAAACAGAGTGCCATCTTAAAAAATATACAAATCTTCCTTGATGAGGGTATCATAAGAAATATGCACATAACCTAATAAGGACATAGCAGTGTTCCAGCTTACTGGCTTTTAATGCACAAAGGCACTTATTTTCCAGGTCTTATTAGTACACTGAGTATCAAAATATAACACAACTTTCCACTTATACTGTACTGATTATCCGCAAAAAGGAATGAGATATCTCAGGTCAACAAGTAGTAAAACCTGACTTTATGTGAATACAGTCGTAAAGATCTGTACAAATACATATATATTTGCATTCAAAAGACAATGAACTAGAAAACTTGTATGCCCTTAAAATGTAATTTGCATATTTCTCATGATTTCTTTATCAACAGAGATTTGTAATTGTTTGTTTAGTACACACACACACACACACACACACACACACACACACACACACTTCACTTACCCAGCTCATAAATAAAACAACTTCAAAATGTATAATTATATTATGAAATTTTATATTAATGCACTGAAATAATCATGGCAGCAATGTCACTCACTCAATATCTAACAGATGGAGTTTAACAAGGATTAATATAAGGGCACTGTATTACACCGGGTGACTAACAGTACGTCAGAAAATCCTGGTAACCCATTTGGTCCAATATGCTGACAACTGCAATCTACTTTGTAGTGATACCAACATAAAAATGCTTAGAAACACCAGACATCCTCAGATAAAGCCTGAAACAAAGTTAACTTTTATTAAATGATGAGAACAAAAATAATTTTTAGCAACCATAAAATAAGTGACAACATAACATCTCATTTTTTTAATAAAAGGAGCTCCAAAATACATTGGGGGGGGGGCATTAAGCTGGAAACTGTTAAATAAACATTATTCAGCAACATCTGAAGCCAGAAAGTCCACTACTCTTACTAGATGGTGCTGTTGCATTGGGCAGTCTAGCAAAGCACAACACTACCTCTCTTGTCACCATGTGGTGGTACATCCACACACATGCTGCACATTACATAATTTGTCCTAAGAGAGATGTATGGATGAATTTTACTAATAAATGTCTTTATCAAGATCTGTTCCACTTCAGACTCACCCATGAGCAATATTGACTGGCTCTCTCATACCTGCTTACTTGGTACCAGCCACAATAGAAAAGATAAACACTGAATGAAAATGCCAAAGACAAATTCTATATCGGGGATACGTTTTTAGCCAACATTCTCCCACAGTTTGGAACAACCTGCCACCATATAAATATGTGCATGAACAAACAAAGAAAAGACAAAACAACTGGCTTTAATAAGAAGCTAAAGTGACACTGCTTAAGGGGTGTACTTCATTTGATCGACAGACCATTTGATCAAAACTAATTTGGTCGAAATTACATTTGATCGAAAACCAGTATTCAAGGCAATTGTAGTGCGACCCTGGAGTTGATATATATATATATATATATATATATATATATCTATAGTTGGGGGGCATAGCCCCCCCACCTATTTTTGTTTAAAAGAAGAAATTAAAACAAAAAGTGCACATTTTAAACCCCCCTAACTATATATATATATATATATATATATATATATATATATATATATATATATATATACACTAAATATATATATATATATATATATATATATATATATATATATATATATACCCCCCTAACTATATATATATATATATATATATCAACTCCAGGGTCTCACTACATTGGGGAGTGGGACAAATCCCAGTTGTATGCCTTGAATACTGGTTTTCGATCAAATGTAATTTCGACCAAATGAGTTTCGTTCAAATGGTCTGTCGATCAAATGAAGTAGATCCTGCTTAAGATACTAATTTGATAATGTGATAATCATACAGACAAGCAGTCTACAATATCAAATGACAGCAGCTTAAACAACAAAACTAACTGGAAGAAGTTATAAAAGCATGATGAAATCTCTTGTTGTAGAGGTTTACTCCTCAAATCTTCTCTGAAAATGGGCATTAAGGCAAACCCAGTTAACAACACAAAAATAAAAATGAAAAAAAAAATGGTTTACATTTTCTAAATAATGCTACATCATAGAAGTATATTTAAGGAAACACACACAAATTATTTTATACTTCAGCTTTCTAAATGAACAGCACCATTACTTCAAATCAGTCTGTTTTTTGGCATCTGTCCCTGAAAGAAATGTTCATTATTTTTGCAGCAAGAGACTTAAGAACTTCAGATCATTAAACTATTAAGGAGGTTTTAGCTTACCATATAACCTTTAAAAAGCTGCAATGGATTTGTCCTGCAGATGGTGGTGTTACAAAGCATACATAGCAGCTTTCATTTCCTGTCTGGTTGCAGTTTTTTCTTACTGTAGAGCTTGGCTTGCCTCAGTCATGTGGCTCATACAATCAGATGACTAAAAGAATCATATGATTAAAGTCTGACAATAGCGGGTGAGGAAGTCAGTGAAAAGTAGAGAAGCAGCAGGTACAACCTCAGGTTATACAACCACAGCAATTAAAAAGTAAGTACAGTTTTAACTCGGACTTAATTGTCACTACTTAGTGAAGAGCTGATTAATAAAATAAAGAACTTTTAAGGAGTTGTAACTCTATTGTTTGTTAGTGATTTGCTTCTTTTACTGTAAAGATATAGAAGGTGGAGACAATATTAACACTGTTCTTTAAAACAATATGATTCAGACTTCAGTTTCACTTTATTAAATGTGTTGCTACTGTGATTCAAAGAAGTTTGGCATCCTGTAGATGCTTTCATACTAGTGAAAACCGTACCTCTTATGTTCCTTATTTGCATCTTAAATAATCTGTGTTCACTGCTGTTCCATCTTGCTATGGGTTGACACACTTTCACTGTAAGAACATTTTTAGCAAATACCCATGGTAAATAATACTGAAACATACTAATTCATCAGAAGAACTGCTTTTAAGTGTGCAGAAACAGTAACTATGCTATAAGCTTCATCATTGAAGGCATTAGTAAGTGTTCTACAATTTGACTATTTGTTCCATATTGTGAGAAGCAGCGATTCACATATTGGAAGTGAAAGGTTGAAAGCTATGTTGAAAATTCATAAATGGGAATCTAGTGAAGTTCAAACTCCCCATCTCAAGTCTGGCTTTCCCAGGTAAACTAACTTGTCCTCAGCTTTTTTATCTTCTGCTGTCTCTTGCTAAAGGAAGGCACACCTTACAGATCTGGTTCGGTGACTAGTCAGTGCAGTACAGATAATTATCATTGCTTAATTTAGGACTGCAGATTCCACTTTAGACCTGTGATACAAATCAGACATGTAGGATACCTCCCAGGAAAAGACTGAAAATGCAGCTTTCAACATGCAAGACAAGATGAAATGCAAAATGAATATAACTTAATTCTAAATAAGAATGGCAGAGCATGTCCATGCAACAGTGCAGGTGGGATTTGAGGAGTGAGCTGTAATATAACCCCTCTGTGTTACAGAACTAGTACCATTTGTACTGTTGCTGGTCAGACCCTTTAGCTACATTGTGCCTCCATGGTGAGTCCATAACTTTTGATGTGTTACTTGTTGTCTAACATCAGTTGGCAGTCATTAGCAAAATATTATTTACCTAGTCCTGCAGGACCCTTGTGTTAGTAGTCTTTTAATGAAATGGAGCAGTTGCAGTCACTGTGATCTAAAGCTGAATGAATTATATTAACTTTAGAAATTTCAAGGAAGCTGCAGATAATTTCATGTCTGATATAGTATGTGTGTGCATTTTTAGATACTGCTGAAGTCCAAATTTGTAACTGATTGTGGGTGATTGTGACTTCCAGTGGGCAGGCACACTCTATTGGAATTTTAGTCATGTGGTTAGTTTTAGTGCTAGAGTTTTAGAGTGCAGGTTAAAGTTTTATGGTTAGGTTTATGGTCAGTGTTTTAGTATTAGTGTTAGGACTTTGGAGTTAAGTTTAGGTTTATGGATAGGTTATGTGGTTTAGGGGAACTTGATTACTTAATTTTAGGTAGGTAGGTACTAGGCTATTGGCCCTAGGGCCCATACAAGCCTAGCCAAAAAATGTACCCTGGCTTTCGCCACCCCAAAAAAATTATTTTCCTGTGCCCCTGTCGAGCAGAGCCACAGAAGTGATCCCCGGGGTGAATTTCCCATTTCCCATCCTTTTTCATTTCATAGGGGTGAGATAGTACTGAAATGTACTACCTTTTTACTTGTAACAGGCAGATGTGACTATTGGCTACAGTAACAGACATAGCTTACATCATCTAATTACATCTGCCTGCTCTTGCTGCAAGTCAGGATTGGCCTGATTGTTCATTTTTGTTCTGCTAAACCATTTATGACAAAAATTTTATGAAATCATTTGTCTCTCTGTCCACATTAATTGTTTTTTTTCTGGCTACAGTGGCATAAGTGATATATGCACTCTGGAGCACTTGCGTTAGAGTGTGCATTTCCTTTTTTCCTTATGGTGTAATTTGAAGCTGCAACAGTGGAAAAGCAAATCATCAGTAGACATCTACTTAAATTTTTTTTAATTATGCATTTCTTCACATTGCCCTTCACTTTTCCACCCTCTATGTTTCTAAATAGTGTCCGTATGGTTTTTGCATGTTTTTTTCTTATCTGAAAGATGATGTATTTTCTTTTGTAAGTCCTTACCAGTACATAATTGTGTTATGTTCATCATTTCATGGTATGCATATTTATTTTTTCAGTTTCTAGTACTCACTTTGTACTGTTCAGGGTTACAAGGGCGATGAAGCTTTTTTATGCAGACAGTGGATTGAGAGTATAATGTTAATCCTGGATGTGATGACATTCCAGCACAGGCAACACACACGCACGCATACACGCACACACACATACACACACACACAAGCACGGGTGCACAGTTTATCAGGTCACTAGTGTGGCTTAGTGGCATGTCTTTGGGATAAAAGTGGACCTCTGGTGAAAACCTGTTCTGGGTACACAGTGGACATGCAAATCCACTCACGGGTACCCTGGCCAAGTACAAAATCTATGAAACAAGCGCACTGAGGCAGAAAAATGAACTGCTGTACCACCATACTATTACTTAACCAAATATCTGTCTAGGAATGAGGTTTCCTTGTTTAAGTAATATTACTTACTGTCCGTCATTCAGCAACCATTAATCTGAAAAGTTGTAGAGACTGGAGCCTAGCTAAATTCAAAGATAATTTAATACTTAACATTTGAATATGTTTTTTACCAGATATGTTTTTGTTTCATATGTTTAATTCTGTGCTAATATCAATTCAGAGCTGGATTTCCTGGTTTATCATTAGGATGCTAGATAAATCCTCTGTACTAATCAATAATCATTACAACAAAATGTTTTTGACATGCACAAGTAATTTAAGTGATAGTTTGTAACTGAGAATGTTTCAGTGTGACACTCAGTACCAGAATCACTGGCATAATGCTGCTGTGTATTTTCTAGAACTGTAGTTTCTTTGAGAAAAGGACAAAGCTAAAAATTATTATTAGCTGAATAAGTGATATGAGCAGTCTGCTAACAAAAGGGTATTTCTGCAGTTTTAGGTAAAAAGGTTTGGACTTTTTTAATGCATGACTAGATTTTTTTTTTTGGGAATCATGATCTGTTTTACTGTAGAACTTTATAAAGGTGCATTATTTGAGATGCATATTTTTGCGGACAGGTGCTAAAACTGCCTGTTTTGCATGCACTGGCATACTTGCTTGATCCCTTAGAAGAATGAGGAAGTACATAATCAAAGAAAACAAGGTCCAGTTTTAAGGCCTATCGAATACTGCTTGATACAACACACCTGACCAAAGTGGAAAAAAGACCCTGAGCTTCTCATTCTTTGTTTTCTGTTATAAAGCCATTTTAACTGTTCAGTAGTATGAATACCAATATTATGTTGAATTGTGTTGCTCTTTTTTCTTCCTTTGTCTTATCTGATGATTCCCTTCATTTATTTTTTAAATACATACAAAGGAGGCACAGTTATTTCAGTATGTGTGTGTGTGTGTGCATGCGTATGCGGTTTGTGTGTGTGTGTGTGTGTATGCACATGCACTTGTGTGTGTGTGTGTGTGCACATGCACTTGTGTGTGTGTGCACATGCACTTGTGTGTGTGTGCACATGCACTTGTGTGTGTGTGCACATGCACTTGTGTGTGTGTGTATGCACATGCACTTGTGTGTGTGTGTATGCACATGCACTTGTGTGTGTGTGTATGCACATGCACTTGTGTGTGTGTGTGTGTGTGTGCACGCGCACTTGTGTGTGTGTGTGTGCACGCGCACGTGTGTGTGCACGCGCACGTGTGTGTGCACGCGCACGTGTGTGCACGTGTGTGTGCGTGTGCACGCGCGCACGTGTGTGTGCACGCGCGCGCGTGTGTGTGTGTGTGCACGCGCGTGTGTGCACGCGCACGTGTGTGTGTGTGCACGCGCACGTGTGTGTGCACGCGCGTGTGTGTGCACGCGCGTGTGTGCACGCGCACGTGTGTGTGTGCACGCGCACGTGTGTGTGTGTGTGCACGCGCGTGTGTGTGTGCGCGTGTGTGTGTGTGCAGCACGCGTGTGTGTGTGCACGTGTGTGCGTGCACACGCAGCGTGTGTGTGTGTGTGTGCGCGCGTGTGTGTGCGCGCGTGTGTGTGCGCGCGTGTGTGTGTGCGCGCGCGTGTGTGTGCGCGTGTGTGTGTGCGCGCGTGTGTGGGTGTGTGCGCATGTGGTTTTGTGTGTGCATGTGGTTGTGTGTGTGCACAAGCATGTGGTTGTGTGTGCGTGTGTGTGTGTGTGTGCGCGGGTTGTGTGTGCACGCATGTGGTTTGTGTGTGCGTGGGCATGTGATTTGTGGTTGTGTGTGCACGCATGTGGTTGTGTGTGGGTATGTGGTTGTGTGTGTATACCCATGTAGTTTTGTGTGTGTGTGAGCACGCATGCATATGTGGTTGTGTGTGTTTGTGTGTGTGCATGTGGTTGTGTGTGTGCTGGCATGTGGCTGTGTGTGTGCACGGGCATGTGATTGTGTGTGGGCATGTGGTTGTGTGTGTGAGCGCATATGGTTGTGTGGTTGTGTGTGCATGCATGTGGTTGTGTGCATGTGGTTGTGGGTATGTGGTTGTGTGTGTGTGTGTACCCATGTAGTTTTGTGTGTGTGTGAGCACGCATGCATATGTGGTTGTGTGTGCATGTGGTTGTGTGTGTCTAGCGCTTGTGTGCATATGCATTTGTTTGTGTGTATGTGTGTGTGCACACTTGCTTGTGGTTGTATGTATGTGTGTGCACTTGCTTGTGCACGCGCATGTGGTTGTGTGTGAGCGCATGTGGTTTTGTGTGTGTGTATGTGTGTGTGCATGCTTG
This sequence comes from Protopterus annectens, assembly GCF_019279795.1. Lineage (NCBI taxonomy): Eukaryota > Metazoa > Chordata > Ceratodontiformes > Protopteridae > Protopterus > Protopterus annectens. Next base: position 379,605,942 of record NC_056726.1, read on the forward strand.
TGTGTGTGCATGTGATTGTGTGTGCGCGCGCATGTGTTGTGTGTGCATATGTGTGCGCACGCATGTGGTTGTGTGTACGCATGTGGTTTTGTGTGTGCGCACGCATGTGGTTTTGTGTGTGCGCACGCATGTGGTTGTGTGTGCGCGCGCGCATGTGGTTGTGTGTGCGCACGCATGTGAATTTGTGCGCGCGCATGTGGTGTGTGTAGCGCATGTGTGTTATGTGCACATGTGGTTTGTGCGTGCGAGCATGTGGTTGTGTGTGTCCGCATGTGTGGTTTTGTGTGTTTGTGTGCGCATGTATGTGTGTGTCTGTGTGCCCGCATGTGTGTTTTTTTTGTGTGTGTGTGTATATGTGTGTGTGTGTGTGTGTGTGTGTGTGTGTGTGTGTGTGTATATATATATATATATATATATGTGTGTGTGCCTGTGGTTTTGTGTGTGTGTGTGTGCATGTGTTTGTGTGTGTGTGGCTGTGATTGTGTGTATGTGGTTGTGTGCGCGCCTGTGTGTGTGTGTGTGTGTGTGCGTGCCTATGGTTTTGTGATATGTGTGTGTGCCTGTGGTTTTGTGTGTGTGCATGCGTGTGTATGTTTGTGTGCATGTGTTTGTGTGTGTGCCTGTGATTGTGTGTATGTGGTTGTGTGCGCGCCTGTGGTTGTGTGTGTGCGTGCCTGTGGTTTTGTGTGTGTGTGTGTGTGTGTGTGTGTGTGTGTGTGTGTGCGCGCGCACCTGTGGTTGTGTATGTGTGTGTGTTGGTGTGTGCGCGTGCATGTGGTTGTGTGTGTGTGTGTATATGTTTGTGAAGGCATCCAGTTTTCCTCCTCACTCCCACATAAGGAATGGCACTGTCAGGAGAGAAAAATGTAAAGGAATTTACCATGTGGCCAAATGTACAGGGAGTGATGGAGAAGCTGTTATGTCACATTCTGAGGTCAGTGTATTGGAGTTTTGCTTTGTAGAATGTACTGAGATTTCAGCTGCACATATATGTCATCACTGTTGATTTGTATATTGAGACTGTAGTGGAATTATTGGGGTTAGAGTGGGAGATATAATAGCACCACTCAAAAAACTGGGTTTTGATGACAGATGTCGCAGTCTGCACCTATGGTACTGAAAAACACAAATGCTGTTTTAGATTGTTCAGCTCTGAGATCTGTAGTCCTCAGTGCTTTATAACATTTGTTGTGCAAAACTTTGTAAACTTAGCTTTGCATTGCTCAATGATATGTTGAATAGAATAAATAATTGTGTACTTACTGTATTCCAGTTGCATTTCACAATGGGTGCCCAGTCATTAGTTGTTTAAAAGATGTATTTTTTTTTTTCATTCAGACAATACAGCAGGGCCACAGTACAATAGTGTGAATTAATACAGGGGGTCATGGGCATATTGTGTAGTACACTATGTACTATTGCATGTGAAGCAGCTATGCATAGGCATATTGTGATTCATAGTGTCAGGTAGCACTGCAATGAGAACATAATGGTAATACATATGTAATGAGCTGCAGATGTATGCTTATGAAGGAAACGGTGAATCATAGTCATATATTGCAGATGGCAGAAGGTCTCCAGCAAGTTGCTTAACAGTATAAAAGTAAAATGTTTGCAGGAAATTGTGGAGTTGCAAACAGCAGATGTGCTTGGAGCAGCAGCAATTGATCAGCAGCATTTATTACGGTAAGTGCTGCTACCTTGCATTTAGTACAGGACAGCAGATAGCATTATCAAAGTATGCTACAAGAAGCACATTGCATACCAGTCAGCTAACTGACCAGCAGTTGTGGAGCTATTTGCTTGTGGATAGAGGGATTATTATACTGGGATTGGTTGAGGTGGATGGCCCACAGATGGGATCAGGAGAAATGTGTGGACCTCATATACCAGTGGACTCCAAAGTATGTTTAGCTCTTACTATATTATCTCCAGGGACCTATCTGAGGTAAATAGAGAACACGTTGGGTGTTTATCACTGGCCTCCTTCTGTAGAATGCTTAGTACATTTCTTGGTACACTATGTATGTATTTGAATGAGCATGTCTTTTACCCCCAGCATGCCAGGGGAGAAAGACTCCATCCTATTTATTTATCTTTATTTGTTTAGCCTTTGTTAACTAGGTTAGTCCCACTAGATCAGTAGCCCCTTTTTAGGGGAAGCCCAAGGTGGTATTTATGCTTCTACGGGAAATTTGGCTAGGGCACCAGAGAACTTCCCATACCCTTTGTAGGCCTTTTTGTGATGTAGTCACTAGGTGGTACCAGTGGGTTGTTACTGGTGATACCTGAATCTATGATGGAGGCTGTGAGGGGAGACGAGATTGAGATGGAGGGAATGGAAAATATAATTCAGAATTAAAGTGATGCATTTTAGGTAAATATCCTGGCCTAAGGCAGTGTGCTTGATTCTGGCTTAGAGTGGTGGATGAAGGAGAACTGGGGGAGTCCAAATCCATGCAGTGAAGTGTGGTTATGGACAAAGTATTTCATGATGAGGAGACTACAGAAATGAAGAAGGATACCGTAAAGTATGGTATGGCTGGAGTGGAGGCACATCAGGCCAGTAGAATAAATGGTTTTAAGGGCATTCTTTGTGCTGGGCTGCAGGAAGCTGGAGCAGAGGGTAGTAAACGGAAAGAGTGAAAGACTGAAATAAATGCTACCACAGGAAAACTTATGCAGCAGTATTATCGGAAAGAAAAGAATATGCAGATATAACAGGGACTGTCTGGAGCTATTACGAGCTGGAAAGGAAAAATGATTGTGGTGAGGAGGAAAAGAAAAGCTGAACAACAAACAGGTGCTGTGTCCTTAGAATTTGCTTTGTTTCATTTCATGGCATTTATATAAGCTGAACCTTTCTGAGAAATAACTTTTGTGATATTTGCACCAGCAGACAAGTGTTAATGAATGTGAAAGGATAGGTAATATCTCCTTGAAGCAATGCATGTTATCAATATTTAAATGTTTAATTAAAAAGAAAATTGTTGCTACAATTTATAATGAATGAGATATTAGAAAAATTTAAAATATTTTTCTAAACTTATGTCAGGGTATGCATGGTATTAAAAAGCTGTGGATGACAGGAAAATATGGACTGGGGAATGGAAAGTTTATGTAACGTTAATAAAGGCAGGGCAGAGTGCTAAGTACTGGGACAGCCAAAAGCATGTTTGTTTTCCTGTGGGGATGAATCACATTTTAATTCAAGATTAAACAGAAAGAAAGTGTGGACAATGTGGAGAGTTTGGGTATTACAGAAAGAAAACTATAAACCATGTGTAGTAAATGAGGAGCATTTGTGGTCTGACTCTCTAATAATTAATGAAAAAAGAGAAAGTTTGGGAAGAAGGGCAAGTTTATAAGCAAGGCAGGTTAAGGATGGGGTGGGGTTAGGGAAGGGAGGAATTACAAAGTAAAAATATAGAAAAAAGATGCACCAGATGAGGGCAGGAAATAAATGTGAAAGAATGCACGTGGAGATGTAAAATACGTTTGAGGCATTAGAAACAGGAAGAAGAAGAATCATGTGAGCTTCAGTCAGAAAAAAGGCGAACAGTTCTGTTGGGAAAAGGATGAGGAGGAGGTGAAGAAAAGTGGCTGAAAGATGAATTGAAAAAAAACAAAAAGAAAAGATTAATATTAAGTATAGCATCATAGAATGTGAATAACATGGAGTGGTGTTAGAATGATGGTGTTTGGTGTGCAAAAATAGATGCAAAGGTAATTTGTTATAAGATGCACAGATAAAAGGGAAAGGGTGGAATTTAGAATAATGTGGAAAAGAGTACAGCTGTGGACTATAGGAAGTGGTACATGTTCAGGTCATTTGCAGTATTAAAAAATGAAGAGATTAAAATATTAGATAGATTGGTCATGGTTTTAGTGTGATATAAGAAAGGAGCAGAGGGTGGTTGGAATAGTTAGTGTATGTAACTGAAAGAAAAAAATGTTTGAGGAAACCTTATAAGAGGGGTTACTTAAAAATGATTATCTAATGTAATCTGAAAAGACTACATGAAAGTATAGTTGACAGATTTACAGGAAAAATGCAGTAATGGAATGTTTTAAAAAGACAGAGAGCAGCTGAAGAAAAAACGTAGACAGTGAAGCTGTTTTTTGGAGGTCTGATAGAGCAGATAATGGTGTGTTGACGAGTTTAAAAGTAAAGCTATTGCAATGTAAGAAGGATAAATGGCATATAATAAGCAAAAATAAAATTGGTAAATCATACTAGTGGGGGGGAGTCTTGAAGACATGACTTATAGACAAAAACATTATTTTAAAGAGAGAAAAGTTGTTCCTCCATCTTTGGTTATGAAATTGAGATATAGTGAGAGAAAAATGAATCTAATAAGGGATGAAAACTGACAATTAAAATATAAACAAGAAGAAATTATGGATATAACTGAAATGAATGTACAGAATATGTATGATAAAAAAAGAATGTAAGTTGGGATGTATGAAATGTTAAGAAGATGAAAAAGGATATAGTGGGAAGAAGTAGAAAAGGGAGTTGAGAGGAAAGAAAATATGCTATAAAGAAAGGTAGATAAGAATCCACATCATGTCCAGATGGATTAGGGTATAGTTTTTATAAATACATTTCGGATAATGAGAAAATTTTTTCTGGAAATATTGAATGAATGGTTGGAGGAAAGTATAAAAGGAAAAGTAGGTGGATTATAACATTTATGCGGAAAAACAAGGGAAGGAATAAAGTGGAGACAAATTAGGTTAGGAAATACTGATTGTAAAATATTTATGAGGAAGGGGTGGTTGTAGAAATGGTTGAATGTATTTAGGACAATGAGTACATAGTGTTTTATAAAGATGTCATGAAATGTGAACTTTATAAAGGGGTGTATGGGGTTAAAGGGAAAAGTAAGTTAAATGCTAATGATGGCTAAAGCAGTGGTTGATTGTATGGGTAATAGGGAAGCAAATGAAAGACATCAGCATATGACGTGGCTAAGGCATTTGGTAGTATTGATCATGGGGAAATTAACATTTTAAAAGAATATGAGGAGAAAAAATAAGGATAGTAAGTACAATTATGAAAATGATTTTGTGTCTGTGATGGTGAATGGATTGGTAGAGAAAAGATAAGATGGGGCAGAAGGGTAAAGCATGTGGTTGCTTGTGACTGTAATGAACGAGGTTATACGAACATGTAAATCAGAGACAGAGGATGGTAGATGGTAAGTTGAGGAAGGGATAAATGTACCATTAATGTTAATCCATGCTTATGATTTGGTTTTAGTAGCCAAGAACTAACACTGGATGAAAGAGATCATTTTCAGAACAGAATAAAATGTGGGTGCAGTGGAATTACAGTTACATAAGTAAAAAAAAAGTAAAGGGTTTGGAGAACTGATAAGGATGCCAGGGAGTTATTTTAACAGAGGTGAATTTGATGTTTTATGAGTTAAGTTTGGGAGAGAAAAAATAGTAATAGAACAATGAAGAAAAAAATAGTAATAGAACAAGGAAGAGAAGTTCCAAAAGAAATATAGAAGTTCACAGATTGGTGGAGGGTGTTTCAGTTGTCCATAAGAAAAGGGTTAAACATATATATTTTAGGAAAGCTAGCATAATTTAGGTGTTGTGTTTCCAAGATGCATGGAAAGTGAACTTCTGAGTATCTTTTTTTTTTTTTTTTCTTTTTTTGTGGGGAACAAGGCTGAATCCAATCCAAAGAGGGATTGCTAATAATATAAATGAATGGAAGATTCAATTTAATAAATCAATTTTCCTTAGCATCAATAAGTTTGTTCATCATCATCATCATCATCATCATCATCATCATCATCTTCCGGCTGTCCCCGTTAGGGGTCGCCACAGCGGATCATCTGTTTCCATTTCTTCCTGTCCTCTGCATCTTGCTCTGTCACACCAACCACCTGCATGTCCTCTTTCACCGCATCCATAAACCTTGTCTTAGGCCTTCCTCTTTTCCTGTTACCTGGTAGTTTCATCCTTAGCATCTTTTTCCCAATATATTCAGCATCCCTCCTCAGCACATGTCCAAACCAACATAATCTTGCCTCTCTGGCTTTGTCTTCAAACCTTCCAACCTGGGCTTACCCTCTAATATACTTATTCCTAATCCTGTGCACCCTCATCACACCCAGTACAAATCTTAACATCTTTAACTCTGCCACATCCAGCTCTAACTCCTACCTTTTTGTCAATGACACTGTCTCCAACCCATATAACATAGCTGGTCTCACTACCCTCTTGTAGACCTTCCCTTTCACTCTTACTGGTACTCGTCTGTCACAAATCACTCCTGGAACTCTTTTCCTCCCACTCAATGCTACCTGTACTCTCTTCTTCACCTCTCTTCCACACTCACCATTACTCTGAACTATTGATCCCAAGTATTTAAACTCATCCACCTTTGCCACCTCTACTCCTTGCATCCTCACCATTCCTCTATCCTCCCTCTCATTCACACACATATATTCTGTCTTAGTCCTGCTGACCTTCATTCCTCTTCTTTCTAGAGCATATCTCCATCTCTCCAGGGTCTCTTCCACCTGTTCCTTACTCTCACTAGAGATCACAATGTCCTCTGCAAATATCATAGTCCACGGGGACTCCTGTTTGATCTCGCCTGTCAACCTGTCCATCACCATTGCAAATAAGAAAGGGTTCAGAGCTGATCCTTGATGTAATCACACCTCCACCTTAAACACATCCATCACTCCCACCGCAGACCTCACTGCTGTCACACACTACCCTCGTATATATCCTGTACAACTCTTACATACTTCTCTGACACTCCCGACGTCCTCATAAAATTCCACAACTCCTCTCTATGCACCCTGTCATATGCTTTCTCTAAGTCTACAAAGACACAATGCAACTCCTTCTGACCTTCTCTGTACTTCTCCATCAACACTCTCATAGCAAACATCACATCTGTAGTGCTCTTTTCCGGCATGAAACCATACTGCTGATCAGTGGCAGTTGGTGACATCAAATCAAAGGGGGGCTGCAGGAGACAGCTGAATGGGTGGGGTCAAGGGGAAGGGGTGTGGCCAACCAGAAAGGGGAGGAGCTATGCTCAAAGCCACAAAAACTAACTTTAATTAAATACGCTGCCCTGGGTGGCAAACCATCATTATGAGAGTCCAATCAAGACAAAAATAAGTGTAGAAGAATAAAAATATTTCAATGCAGTGGTTGCATGACAGCTTACTTAATACCTAGATGGAAACAAAAGGTTGTGAGGCATGAAAAAATAAATTACTTTTTAAATACATTACTGGAATGCCAGTCAAAATCAAGTATAAGAAAAACCAGAAGCACTCAACTCAAACCACTTCTCCTTGCACTGCAGTTCTAATTATAATTTATATTTAGCTTTATTAAAGTACCAAGTAACATGCTGAAAGTAGAAATCTCTGTGATGCCCCCACTTGTAAAAATGTTTCTTATCCAAAAAAGACCTGCTGCCTGACAACTATCTACTTGTTTCATGGGGAAAACATGATCAAAGTAAAAAATGAAAATCAAACAAGAAACAAGCTCAAGATACATTGCTTAAAGGATTACTGTACAGGTTATGGACCACACATGATTGGCATTCTGTTTAGTTTGTGGGTAAAGTCTGTAGAGATGACTGGAAGTTTCCAACAAGTGTAATGAGCTTTTTAAAATAATGGAATCCTGTCCTTTAATACCCAAGGCTTATACATTATCTAGTCAAGTATTCTCTGCATGGCAACAGAAAGGCTTTCAATGTTGGCAATTCTTTAACAGTATGCTTATTAAAGCTTACTTGCATCTTACGATCTCAGACAAGCTTACCTTATGGTCATTAAAGCATTGCTACTTAAACACAGAGCAACAGGCACTTTCTGAGTAATAAGCATAAATCAACAGTACAAAAATATGACAGAAACCAGACCGTTCTGCAAAATCAAGGACAGATGAAAAGCCACTAGTACTTGTGTCTACCTTGGATGGGGGGACACACTGCACATTTACACTGCATAACTACTCCTTGCCTTGCTTGGACACATCCAGAGTCACTACATGGGGGAGTGGGGTGCAACAAGTATGTCACAATTTGAAATGTCTCTGGCTGACTGTGATGGCCCTGACACATTTGTCATACCTCTCAACCTCAGAGCAAAAAATCTGGACAAACCCAAAGTGGTACAAAGGCCCAAAAATAAGGACAATTTTTAAATATTGCTCTAATAAACTTAGAAAGATAATAGAATAGGTCTTGCATTAATATGAATTTTCTGAAGGGTATAAAATCTGAAACTCAAATGTCTGTCATTATTTTCTAACTTCAGTCTTTAGTGATTTGTCACTAATTTGCCAAAAAACACAATTTTATGAAAAATGGACCAAAACTGTGATGCAAAAATATAAAATAGCCACACAATACAGCTGGGCACCTGTCAAAGACGGGACACCTTAATATTAATACTGCTAACTTGAGCAGCTGACAAAATAAAACAATCTACATGCATTTCAAGTAATCTATAACTTTGATTATTACAGTTATTTCTTAATTGTAAACCCTCCATGTTTTCTTCCAAAATTGCTATTTTGCGGAGGGATTATTAGGGGGAAGAGCAACATTTTGAGCCAAAATCTGGGACAGTTGAGAGGCTGGCTATGCCTAATTCTATAAAACAATTTATTTGCGTGTACCTCTCAACCTGTTAATGCAATAAATCTGAACAAGGCCAAATATATTGGGGGAACATATAAACAGTATTAAAAATTGCTCTTGTATAAATTGAGACAGTTGATAGAATAACAGTTCTTACTTTAGCATGCATTTTTCTGAAGGTTATGAAGTCTGAAACTCAGTGTATCATTTAGTGACTTAATTCCTAAATGATTTGCCAGAAAACTACAAATTTTATGAATAACAAACCAAAAATAAGAAGCAAAAATCTATTCATTCTTTGAAAATCTGGACAGTTGGGAGGTATAGTTCAGCAGGACCTGTCTAAGTTTAATGCCCTTCCCCCTTGACAAAATCATGGTTGAATGGAGCCTCTGCAGCCATTCCAATGAACCATTACTTGGCTATTTCACTCCATTTACCATAAACACTAATGTGCATACTGCTTTACTTCTATGATGAGTTGGACTTCATTTGAAAGTTTTATTTTGTATTTTACAGCACAAACACTAAGTCATTTGCTAAACAAAGCAATGCAGTCTCACAATGAAAATTTAGTATTAAAACTTTTCTGCCCTTGAAACTCACATTCATTAAAGCAGCATTGAAACCCACATTCAAAGAAAATACATTTTGCCAGTGGCAGATAAAGATTAATTTTGGGCTGTTTTCAAATCATAGGCCCCTTACATATGAAACATACATGTGCTCTTTGATGCACCTTCCTCATTGTACTAAATTATATTCTTGTACAATACAGCAGTTGTTAGAGGGCGTTTTAAATTTGGTTTGAACATTTTTCCAGTAAGCAATGAAACAAAACGCATGCACCCATAATGGCAAAACTGCCCAATTCAGAACATTTATCACAAAAGTCTACTCAGACTTCCACAGTCCACCATTATCAGTAAATATGCACAATTCTACAGTCCACCATTATCAGTAAATATGCACAATTCTACAGTCCATTATCAGTAAATATGCACAATTCTACAGTCAATTATCAGTAAATATGCACAATCTCTGAAGAAGTAAAAGTCATCTAAATAATTCCACTTTAAAGAAATCTGTAACCAATGAAGAGGTTGCTGCTAGCAAACACCTTTATATTTCATGGTTTCATTGAAAAATAAAGCGTCTGTTGCCCCTCAGGAATAAATTGCCTATATTACATTAAAAAAATGATAAGCTAGTAATATTGCAAGAGGAAATGGATGGCAAACTGATAACAGACTCATAGTTAGTATCTTCACCAAGGAGAACATTCTCAGTACGGCAGCATCCTAGAACCCACAGCCTTCTGCATCAAAAGCAAGTACACAACCTGTTGTGCTATTAACAAGGCAAACCATCACTTAAGCAACACTAAACTTCTGTTCCCCTGCAGCTCTCAGCTCCTTGTAAAATCTACTCAATACTCAACTGCATCTCAACTTCACAGCACAAGAAAACTGGAAAAAGCTAAAATGTATTTGGGGGGGGGGGTCAAAAGCCCAAAAACCAGGGACACATTAAACATTGCTTGTATAATCTTGGAAAGTTGCTAGAATAAAATGCTGTGTTACCACCATAAATTTTACTGCCAAGGTCCCTGTGCAAAACAGTCAGAGCAACATACCACTATGCCAAATCAGCTGTTTTCTGAAAGAGGAAGACAGAAACTTAAATGGCTACCATTTAGTGAATTAAGTTCTCACCATAGCACACCTGTCAACCTCTTAGCACAAAACACCTGAACAAAGCCAATAATTGATGAACACAGCCCCCAAACATTCAGTGAATTCAGTTCTCACCATAGCTCTTAATCTCTTAGCAAAAAACACCAGGACAAAGTCAGTAATGGGGGAAATATAGCCCCCAAACATATTCAGTTCTTAGCACAAATCTGTATGAATAAATTCTGCCAGAACTGAAGATGTGAAGGATAATATGATGGCAAAACATGTGGGAAGATATTGGACTTCACAAGAGAATGTAATAAAAGGTTTTCATGACAAAGAATTCAGTCTGGTGAATGCATATGAATCATTATTTACAGAACTGAAAGAATAATTTTGTGCACTTTGTGTTCCTTTTACAATTTTAAATGCAGGAATTTTAAAGCATAACTTCATGTAACTTGAAGTAATTCATTTGTGAAACAAAAAGTTGCTAAGCTTGTTCATGCTTTATGACTAAACATTAGAAATGAATGCAATAGTTTATGTAATACTATTGACAAAATTCAATAGAACATATATTGTTAAGCCATGTTGTACTTGTTAATGATGTGCTGCGTGATGCAGGTATAATTAATGCAGGATAGCTTCCATTCTTATGTAGCAAAAGTTCATAGTGCTTACAAGCAGACAGCGATTTGTAAGAATCCATGTCAGTGCACTGAAGTCAAAAATTGATTTCAGCTTGCTCAGTGTTCACTTATTATTTCTAATCTCACTAATGCACAATGACAAACTGAAGCAGATACAGCAAGAAATTAAACTTCACAGAACATTCAAGGTGACAGCTTGGAACTTCAATAGGTGAGCGAGACAGAAACAGCTTTGATAAAAATAAAGGAAACATATGAGTAATCTATTACATTTTGCACCCTGACCACAGAAGTATGTTTGGACTGGAGTCATAATAATATCATTCATTCAGTATAACATTCTGCCTTTTTCTGTTTGATTGCATCCCTGTACAAAACTCCACAATTTACCACAGATAGATGCTTTCAGGCTGTACTCTACATGATAGCCAGTAATGTAGTAAAAAGCCTTTGCTAATGCCTTATACAGTGGCTTCATAGTTAAAAAAAATATTACTTACCAGAGCAGTATCATTTAACAGTCATTTTATAATCCATCTGACAATATAAACCTGCCTGAAGGAATGCATCCATTGGTACCTAATTTTAATGAATACGGAGTCAACAGGGGTACTGCCAAACTGCTAATAATTGTGAATCATTGGTAAACTAGAAGTAGTTCTCCACATTTGCGTAACTTTACTGTTCCACCTCATTCTACAACTGAAACTGCTTGATTCTCGCTCTTTTCCCAGCACATAAAGCCCGGGAAGAGAGCGACAACCAATCAGCAGCATTTAGGCTTAGCCCAGCAAGCACGTCATGACGTGCCTGTGGACGTCGCAGTCCGAGCCCCTTCCAGTTCTATGCGGTTTGGAACTGCATAGACTTCTGGGCATCACAATGATGCCTTCATTGCTCCTCCGGGCTGCAATGAAAACAAAAAAAAAGCTGTTTAAAACCGCAGTTAAAGTGCGCAATGCGCATGCGTGTACTTCCGAGTTGCGGACTCGAAATTTTGATTTATTAAAGTACAAAAAAAAAAATATATATATATATATATATATATATATATATATATATACATTATTAATAAACAAACAATTACTACTATTTAGCTGAGGGGGCTGCAGTCTGGCAGTCCGATGCCACGAGCCGCCCCTGCTGCTAATCACTAATCATCACGTCCCTTCTTAACCTAGCTTACACTACTCTTTCCCATGACTTCATGCTGTGACTGATTAATTTAATCCCTCTGTAGTTACTACAGCTCTGCACATCACCCTTATTCTTAAAAATCGGTACCAAAACACTTTTTCTCCATTCCTCAGGCATCCTCTCACTTTCCAAAATTTCAATAAGTTTGTTATGGTTGTTAAAGAGTGTATGAAAAAAGACAACAGTAGGAAATGTCATTTAAAAAATATAAAGTTATGCTGATAAGTCTGAGTAAGAAAAGGAAAAGAGAAGTAAAAGGTTTGGAAGAGAAGGAATATGAAAGTAAAATAAAAAAAAAGCATGAAAATCTGATACAAATGAAGTAGAAATGGAAAGGGAAGAATGGTATAAAAATAATGAAAACTATTATATTGATTCTTAGAGAAAAATGGGGGGGGGGGGGTACCAGAAAGCAGTAAGGAAAAGGTAGGAAAGATTTGAATCATTTAAGCCAGTGATTTGAACTTTGGTGTTTTGTTATTTGGCAAACTGCCAGTGAAAAGTAATGTGAAATATAAAACGATGCAAGAAAGAATGTATTATAGCTGTGATACTAAAGAAATATTACAAATTTGTTTAGGTTTTTATTTGTTATTGAAAGAATTAATGACTGGAAATTATTTAAAAACATTATCATGGATATAGTGCTGTGTGGGAAATATAATTTTGGGATTGAAAAAGAAATTGAAAAAATGGGATAAAATTTTATTTATTGGTGAAAAGCCGAAAGAAGAAGAAGAAGCTGTTTGGTGTTTATGAAAAAAGATGCAAAGAATTGCTGGTTAACAAAAGAAGAGACAATGAAGAAACAATATGTAATATAAACATTTGTTATGGTAGAAAGGATGGGGATGAAATGATTGTATTTTGGGCAATGAATACATAAAGCGTTTTATAAAGATGTATAAAGTGTGATGCAAAGTGGCCTGGTATAAAGTGGAGGGCAACAAGCAGTTAAATGGCAACAGGACCTCTCTTCCAATTACCATAGATGTCCCTCAAGGCTCTGTACTAGTACCCCTTCTTTTTAATATTTTTATAAACAAGCTTCATACTGCCATACACCAACAAACATAGTACAATATGCAGATAATTTTGACTTTAATATTTACACCCCTACGATATCCAGACTACAAGAAATTGCTCAAATTTCTTTTATCTTAAATTGAAACCAGGCTGAAAAAGGCAAACATACTCATTAATCCAAATAAAATAAAACTGATGTTCTTCACCCAAAACATTATCTTCTTCAAAGCAATCTTCCTTGGTTACATCAGCAAATAATACTAAAATTGAGGTAGTACCACAAACTAAATTACTGGGCATTATTATAGCGGACAGCCTTAAATTTTATCAGCATATTCTTTAAACAATTAAAAAGACCCACCAGAAACTTGGCTCCCTTTACAGGGCAAAACAGTACCTTAGAGGCCCAGCAAGAAAAACCCTGGGCTCATACTATTTGGTTTCAGCCCTATTATATGCCTAACCTATCCTTACAAACCTAAGATCTACACTAAAATCCAGATTAGCCTGCTGTTATAACAAAGTAGTTAAATTTGCTACCAACACTGCACACCAGACTCATCACTGCCAAGCCGTAAAGCAGCTAAACTAGCTAGAGCTTAACAACTACAATAACATACCCTCAGCTAGTTGTGGCGTACAAACTGATATATTTTCCTGAACAATGTCCTGCATTAAAAAAATATATTATTGCCCTACACCCCCACAGGGACCTCTGTTCTGATGATAAATTTCTAATAAGAACTACTATGTCAAATAATTAATTGGGGGACTCGCTATATTCCTGTTACATCTCCAAGCTCTGGAACACCATCCCCACACAAGTAAAAATGATTAACAAACTTCCAAGCTATAAAATCCAGCTCAAACAATACCGTACCCAATCTTGGTCATGCTCATGTTCGTCACCAGCTTGACACGTAGTGAAAGCATGAACTTCTTTTTGCTTATCACAAACTTTTTTTCCCTCTTCTATTGAATCATTACACCCCCTAACAACTTTCTCTCCTGCATTTGGATTAGTACATCCATTTCACCCCCCCCAAACAACACTTCTTATCTTGCTCTTTTTTTTAACTGACACTATCCACCACTGTACCCCTGTCATGCATCCCCTATGTACCTAAATTGTAAACCTTCTAGATAAAACCAGTTATCTTCCATCCCCTTCTACGTTATTTTTTAACTTACTTCAATATATCTGTAAAACTCTTTACAAACCTGTACAATATGAAAATTCCCCTTCCTACATAATTTTATAAGTTATTTTATTACATATCTTAAACTCATTTCAAGCATTTATTTCTGAAAAGAAAGAACACAACTAATTTACAGTAATGTTTCCCTTCTGCAGTAACAATCCATTTACTTCTGCAAGACTTTACAGCTGGAACAACTGTATCGACTTATAATTGTTGATGTAAATATTTTACTGTATATACCTGTCTTGTAATTCTTTTTGTTTCATAAGAAATGTAACTGTTGTTTTTCTAAGAAGTGCTTTAAATTCACTTGTTAATATAAATGTACTGTGGTGGAGATAGTCTCCCTGGGCCTCTAATGGAAATTGGCTCTGCCCAGTCAGACATTCCTGGTCAACAAAGACGAATAAATAAATAAAATAAATGTAATGAATGTGTAAATATTGAAAGAAAGATGTACAAGGCCTGGTGATGATGCTGAGACATAAATCGAGTCACAGTCACGTGACACAGTGTCACTGCCTGCTTCATACTAGGTTGTCCTCCAGCCATTGTAAATAGTGAAGTTGTGACATCACCCACAGCTGAGCTACAGGCTGTACAGCATAAGCTGTCCTCCCCATTGGTAGAGGCTTCCCATGACAAAGCTCCAGCACTGCATCTAATGTGAAAATAACTGCAATATGGCATTCCAGCATTCTAAAATGTGGGCAGCCTTCATATACAGGGACTGCTAGGGCTCAGTCAGCAGATGTGCACAGCTTTCATTTAGGCCAGTCTGTAGCTACCTAGGCTGACATGGATCTGACTGGCATGTTGTCTAGCACTGATGAGGATGCCGCTCATACCTCTCAACCTCTTAGAGCAAAAAATCTGGACAAAGCCTAAAATGATGGGGGGACAAATAGGGACAGATTTTAAATGTTGCTCGTACAAACTTAGAAAGTTGATAGAATAATAGGTTTTGTATTAGCATGAATTTTCCAAAGGATGTGGAGTCTTAAACTCAAATGTGTGTCATTATTTAATTACTTCAATTCTCAGCTATTTGCATGAAAAAAGGGACAGATTCTAGGGGGATCACACCAAAAATATGAGGCAAAAATCTGGACATTCTGCAAAAACCCTACAGTTGATGGGTGTGATGCCGCTAGCACTCCCATTACTACTCTGAGACCATGGAGTCCTCACCAATGCCATCAAATCTGTGTGGGAATACACCACTGCCATATCCATTTCCATGCAAAGGAATACAAGTGACACTGTCATCACTCCATCCAGAAATATCCTTTCAGAGGGTTAGTACATGGGATGATCAAGTTGGGATACAATCACAAGGTGCACAGTCCACACCTGTGATGGTAGGAGTGCAAAACTGCACTTCACATCGTGGGCAGTTATGAATGTTCACCTATAGGAAAAAAAACACCTCCTGAATGGACTTTGTCCAAGTCATGCTCCCACAACAACGCATCTCTGACATGGGGATGTGTCTATATCTGCCATATCAAGCCAGCTCAGTGACCCCCCGATCATGGTCACTCAGTTGCGTCCCCCTCCAATCACATGAGTAGACTGTTTTGACACTGACTACCTATATGTGCACATGATAGCAGCCAATATCCACACCACCATCTCTACTAGGTAGTGCACATTCAGATGTGTGATACACAGAATGACTTGGCAATGCACAGCACAAAATATCCTTTATGTCCCACTGCATGCATCGTGTGTTTATTTTTCTGACACTGCACTGCAACTATGTGACCATCAAGACACAAAGTTGGACTAGATACCACTTTACCTATGCTTTAGTATTCTGTGCCCATCTTTATTCTGGGTATGTGTGTTTTCGATGATGCTCGATGTCATCACTGGGTGATGTTGATGTGTTGACTGTGACAAGGGCTGCTGCAGCAGGTCTAGAGATTTCCAGAATATATGACTGACCTTTAAGCCTACACAGAATCATGAAGCATACAGCAGCCTTCCTATAGGCAGAACTCGCATTCAGTGGTGTTTGTAGTTTGCACTTGGGTGGTGGTATACTGCTATTTGGTGTGCAGGTTCCATATGGGCATCATCAACCAGGGCTCATTTGGGTACCTTATATTACCCACAACACTGTAAAGCTATGGGGGATCAGATGTGTACATACTCTGTTAGTCTGTATATGCTTCAGATTACCAAAATGTCTGCACATAACAACTAGGTGGCCCTGTGCAGTTTCACCACGGAAGAACTGGAAATATTGATGACTTGTATGCCAGATGTGTGAATCATGGACAGGTTCAAGTCCCACTCCAGGCAACTAGATTAGTTTTCAAATTGCTGACACTGCAGTACAGCAGTAGGGAGGTGCTGTCCTTCAGATGAGATGTTATAGCAAGGTCTCATTTGCTTGAGTTGGTGGCAGCTCAGGTGGATGCAAAAGATCCCATGGCACTTGAGAAAAATAGTGATTGCTTTATTATTTATTTATTTTACTATTTATTTTAGTTTGATAACCAGGTAACTGGGCTAGTTAGCAGACCTTTTCCAGGTATGACCAGGCCAAGTGGAGCACACAAAGTAAATATTAGACACAATACAAAATGGAAGTATTCACATTCAGAGAAACACAAAGAATGCAAACAAAGTAATGTATATTTTTAGCAAAATAAGTTGCTTAATGAGTTTAGAGATGACAAAAAAAAATTAACATAATAAATTATTAGTGCAGGGAGTATATTGGGTGGTTAAGGTTTAACCATTGTTACAAAAACAGGAACAGGTTGTGTTCTTTTCTAGGTGCTCCTTTAATTTTGTTTTGAATTGCTGCAATGTTCTTTGCTGCTTGACTTCTGGAGGGAGTCCATTCCATATAGATGGGCACATTTTAGAGAAGGCTGTTCCACTGTTAGTGTTTTTAAAATGTGGTCTGACAAAGGAGACTGTCTTCATTACTTTCCCTAATGGTTAAGTTTGCTGCCTCATTTGTAACTTTTTTTAACAGGAAACATTGTTATTAAATTATCACTTATGACATGGCAGTCATACATTTAAATAAATGAAAACAAACCATATTGACATATTTTCAGTTGCAAGCCTTATACATAATTTATAATTTATACAGTCATTGTCAGCCAAACATTACATAGCTCATTCAAATTCTGCCTTCTTTTAAGCCTTATTCCTCCTCCAAAAAGATTTTCTATTTATTTATTTATTTGACATTTGTTAACCAGGATAGTCCATTTGAGCAAAAGCCCTTTTTCAGTGGAGGCCTGGGGAGAAAAGCTCCACAGTACAAGTAAGCAAGAAACTTTACAAAACTGAATGTGACTACAGAGGAAAAATTTACAATAAAACAGTTAAGCAAATGTAGATAAAGCTCCATAGTACAATATAGTAAGAGGCATTACAACATTGCAGAAAAGAAAACATAGCAAAAAAATGTACAATAAAACATTTGAATGAATTTACATAACACATTGGGTTGTCTTCAGAGGGTAATTGTACAGTACAGAGCAGTTGTTAAGTGAGTTATGGTAGTAGGGAAGGGAGGAATAGAGAGGATAGTGATAGAGAAAGGGGTAGGTTCATGTGGGATGATTACAGAGGCAAATCCATGTGCTATTGAGGTACCTTTTGAGAGTTTTCTTGAATTCATGGATGTAGGAAATAATTCTAAGGGTTATGGGGAGCTTGTTCCATGCAAGAGCAGTGAAGTAGCTTTAGAGATTCTGTCCAACAAAATTTTTACGTTGTGAATTTGTAAGAGACATTGGTCAGAGCTTCTGAGTGATCGAGAGGGCTTATAGAGGGAGACAAGTGAGGAAATGGTAGAGCAAGAGGAGTGCTTATTCAAAATAGTATGGATAATGAGAAGTAGGATAAATAAGAGTTGGTTAGGAAACTCTAGCCAGCTTGAGTGTCTAGAGAGCGTGACAGTGGTGTGATCTTGAGGGCAGATTGGCTGCAAATCTAGCAGCTTTGTTGTAGGTAGTTTCAAGTTTGGAAAATAGTGAGGACTGTAAGTTGGTTAAAATTTGAGAGCTGTAAAAAGAGGTTGGGGAGAAGGTAAGCTTGTCTAGTGAGATCCTGGAGCTGGGTGTGAGGAACCTTTTGTTTCTTTAGAGCAAAGCAAGATTTTGGTGGATTTTTTTGATGCAGTTAAGTACGTGAAGGTCAAATTTTAGCTAATCTTCTACTATCACTCCAAGGAGTTTAGTGTGGGGTTCAGCTATGATCGTAGTGTTGTTGAGGGAAGTGATGGTGAATGAGGATTTAAGATGGTAAAGGGATTTTTGGGAGGAAGAGAAGACCTTTTGTCTTTTTAGGGTTTAGTATGAGTTGGTTATTAGTAAGCCATGTTTCAGTGAGCTTGAAAGATGTTTGTGTCAGTGTTAGTAGGTCAGTGGGACTGTCAGCAATAGAAATGATGGTGGAGTCATCTGAGGACAGGATGTGTGAAGTTGGTTAATAAAATGTTAAAAAGGAGGGGGCCTAAAATAGAGCCTTGAGGGACACCCATTTTGATGGTGAGAAAAGGAGAAAGAGCGGAGAACCATTTTGCAGATTGCAGTCTGTCTGTGAGGTAGCTTTTAAACCAGGAGATAGTTGCTGAGGAGAGGTTGAGTTGAGAGAGTTTGGAGAGGAGGATGGGGTGAGAGACAGTGTCAAAGGCTTTGGAGACATCTAAAAAGATGCAGGGCACTAGTTTATCATTGTCTCTAGCTTGGGAGATGGAGTTAGTAAAGGAAATAAGTGCAGAAGTGGTGCTATGGTGGGGGCGGAAGCCATGTTGTGTAGGGGTAATTAAGTTTTCACGAGTAAGATAAGCTGACATTTGTTTATAAACACAGTGCTCAAGAATTTTGGAGAAGAGAGAGAATATGGCAATAGGACAATAATTAGAGAGCTCAGCAGAAGTTCCACATTTGTGGATTGGTATAGTGTGGAACTTTCCAGAGAGCAGGAACAATGGTTTCACTAATTGAGTGATGTATGAGAATGGAGACAGGATATGCTGTGGAGTCAGCAGCAGCTTTTAGGAAGAGAGGCTGCAGGTTGTCAGTTGAAGGGGAACCTGGTTTAAGTTTGATAAGAAGTTTTTTGATGTACCTGGTTGGGATGGGTTTTAGTGAGAAAGGATTATTTTTGCAGTCGGGGTGTGGTAAGGGGTGTGGGGCTGGCTGAGTGGTCATTTTGCATAAGTTTGCTGATGGTATCTATGAAGTATGAAGTGAAAACTGAAGCAATTTCAAGGGGTATTTTATTAGGGTAGGGGTTGGGAGATGAAGGATTTCCTGGGTGGAGAATTTTGTTGACAGTAATCCAAAATGTTTTAAGGTTCCTGGGTTCAGTATCTTGGGGTGAGGGGTAGTAGTTCTTTTTGTCAGAGTTTGTGTTTTTTGGTTAAATTTTGGAGTTCCCTCTATTGTTGGTAGTGTGTGGGAGATTTGGTCTTAATGCAGAGTTTCCAGGCACAATCTCTTTTATGGATAAGAGACCGAGTAGAGTTGAAGAGCCAAGGAGAATGACAATTCTGGGAGGGGTGAGGGAGTTCAGAATGTTTAGGAAGATGGAATTGAATTGAAGGACAGCTTCATCTAGAGGGAGGGAAGAGAGGAAGGACCAGTCAGTAGTAGAGAGAGAATTACTGAATGTGTCCAGGTTGAGGTTGGTTAGCATTCGGCCTCTCTTTAAATTTATGAGGTCTAGAGAGGTGGGAGGAGAATCTTTGGACACATATAGGGGAGTGGTCACTGACTGAATCTGGTAGGGATTCAGGATAGTGATAGAGGTCAGGCTTGGAGACAAGTATCCAAGCCAAGATAGGGCAGATATTTGTGGGTTTATGAAGGAAAAGTGGGTGAAGAGATAAGTTGGGTGTATCTGCATAGGTTTATGCTGGTGGTGGGAGAGTTAGAGATGAGGGTGAGCCAGTTGATGTTAACATCACCTAGTATTATTGTTTCATTGTGTACATTGTCAGACATCCACTGTAGGATTTGTTCTAATAGGGGTAGGTTCTCTCCAGGGGAATATAGGTAGGGAATATGGTTTTAAGTATTGTGATTGATTTTGCAGTTGGCAATAATGAGTTCAGCTGGGTGAAAGGAGGGGGGTTTAATTGGGGGAGATATGGATAGGAGCAATGCCTCTGCCTTTATGTGCATTCTGTCCAGGCGTAGAATGTTGTAACCAGGGGGAGAAATTCTTTGTCCACATTATGTGGTTTGAGCCATGTTTCAGAGAGACTATGTTAGAGGAATACTTGACTATCCAGGTGTGGAATTCAGTTATCTTGTTAAGACTGCTATGGATGTTTGAATAGAAGGAGAGATGTTTGAGACTATGTTTAGGTACTTGCTGAAGTGTTTGTGAGGTATAGGTAGGACTTGATGAATTAGTGTGTGGGCCAGAGTTTGGGTGAATGTCACCTGAGAGTTGAAGAATGTTTAGTGGGAGGAAGAGAAGTGATATATAGGGGCAGGGTGAGTGAAATTTCTGTTTAATTCTGTGGAATGAGGGCAGTTTTGGAGACAGTTTGATTTTGGGGAGATTAAATTCAGTACATGAGAACAGTGAGGGAGAAAAGGGAGAGGTGTAGTTGCTGTTGATGTCAATTGTGTTATAAGAGGAGATGGGAGAAGAGGGGAGTAAGTTTAGCTGAATGTGGTAGGAAGTGAGGTTGTTTACGAGAAGAAGAAATGGTAAAAAGAGAGGGAGGAACATATTGGAGGATGATGAGAATATGAAAAGGGGGGGTTGATGTTTGATAGAGGGAAACTGTATGGTAACAGTCAGCTAGAGGAGGGGGATGAGAGCAGTGAGTAAGGGTAGGAGGAGTTAAGTGTAGTGAGTTGAGAGGTAGGAGGGGTTATTTTAAGAGGGGCAGGTTGTGATTGGTAGGGGAGATCAGGGAGGGTGGAGTTAAGATGGTTAGTTACAAAGGTAATTGATGTAGGGGTGGGTGCGAATGGGAAGGAGTAGAGGAGCGGAGTGAAGCGAGTGCGAACAGAGCAGGCAGAAACTTTGAGGCAGCTCGCCAGACCACAGTAGAAACAATCAGTTAGCAATGTGTGCCACAAGACAGTGGAACAGTTAAAAGTAGGCAGTTCCTTAAGGTAAGAAACTTAATAGCAACCTAACACTTGCTGTTTATTAGTTCTGTACAGTTTTATAGCTCTTGGTATTAACAGTTGCTAAAGAGAGAGAAGAAGAATCAAGGGAGAACGTTCAGGGGAAAGGGGAGGGGAGCCCAACAATATTTATTTGAGTTAGTGAGCATGCCACTAGTCAAATAAGCAGTAAAGTGTTTCACTACACATAAACTTGCCTAGTACACCAGGAAGATTACGGAAACAGTTTCCTCCAGGTGAGACTTGAAGTCATTTACTTCTTTTATTCTTTTTATTCTGGATGTATCGTTCCCACGCTTTTCATTTTTTCTGTGCAATTTGCTCCTACCATTTTCTAAAGATCCCATTTCTAGTTCTTTTATTTCAGTTACTATATTCCATACTTCTAGTAGAGTTGTTTTGTACTTTGCTTTCCATTTTCTAGTGATTGCTGTTTTGGCAGCCACCATAAATAGACTCAGCAAGGCTCAAAAAAAATTCCTTAGTTATACCAATTTGCTCATCCTGTATTTCTGATGAGTGGTCTGCAGGGAATTTTTAGAGTCTGCCAGATCATTACACTCCCAGAAAATAGATTCCCAATTACCTCTTTCTACCCCATCACACCTCCAACATTTGCTATCTACCTGAGGAAAAATTATTTGAGTCTACTTGGGGTATAAACATACCTATGTAAATACTTCCAAGCAAAGATCCTAAAAATTCTAGACTTTGTTACTTATTTGGGAGTCTTGCATATATCCTGCCATTGTTTCTTTGTAATTTGCTTATCCAATCTCTCTTCCAGATGCTTAGTAACCTCCTGTGATTGTTTCTTATAGTTAGCATGCAATATTTTAACTAATTTGTACTGATTATCTATTTTTTAACAATAGCCTCTCTTCTAGATTCTACTAAAAACTCTACCAGTGCTGCTCTTTTGCTTAGGACACCCCTATTTCTTTCTCTTTGCCTATACTCTGATATTAGTCCTTGAAAGGGAAGGCAATCTCTAGCCTACATTCCAAGTAAATTCTTGGCCTCTTCCCATTCTGTTATATTTTCTTCTCTAGTTATTTACTGCCAATACTTTGGTATGTATTGTGTGCCCTTACTAGAGATCACTGCATTGAGCTGTACTGTACTACTGTGCAGTAGCACACATATGTAGCAAATTAGAGAACTATATCTTACTACAGTTCTTCAGAACTCTGTATTCCCTCAGAACTGTGTCTTTAACAGCTGCCTTAAAAAGAAAAGAAAAAAAATCAAAATGACTGTGCGTCCACAATAGCAGAAAATATGTAGTAGTTTGCGTGGTGTGCATTGAGATGAGTCTGCTACCCTTAAATGTTTGCAGATCCTGACATATTAGTAAACTACATAGGTGATATAAAGCATAGCTAGGTTCCACCACACACTTTTCATATACACTTGCACAATGCTTGCATGTATAATCGCATTGTGCTTTCGAACTGTACTAATCTCAAGTGGTTAATTTATTTTATTTTATTTTACATTTGTTGACCGGGCTAGTCTAGCTGGACATACATCCGTTTTCAGTAGAGGCCCGGGGAGAAAGGTTCAGAAATTGTGTTTCTTGCATAAACCACCAGCTGCCATTTTGTTCCTTATGCAAGTATGACCATTTTTCATGGATTTTAATAGCAATGGCTGCCTATCTTAGTGTCAGGCCTGAAGATGCAAAAACTAAACGGCTGCAGGTATACTGCGGTGCCCAAAACACACAACAACAGCAAAAGTAAATTAAGGCACCAAAGTTACACACTGGAAATCAGTCACTGTACTTTATTGCAGAAGACAAACGGTAAGCGCTTTCACAACTTAATGCTTCATCAGACCACATCACTACAACTGATGCTTGGTTAAATACTAGGACAATTAGTATGACATCACAATTTAAAGAGATATTACTCCACTTACATAAGAACATATATCGATATCCATAAGAAAGATGCATAAAATATATAGAAAGGTGTGTATTTACACACAATAATATTTAAAAAAGGGGGGAATGTCATCCCTGATGGTTATTAAAATATATATATATATACATATATATATATATATATACATATATATATATATATATATATATATATATATATATATATATATATATATATATACATATAACCATTTACCAGAAAGGCTCATCCAGACTCTGCTACACTTTGCTGTGAAGGAAAGGTTAGTTTGCTTTTATTTTTGTATTACTGTATTGTCTTTCTATATTTTGAATACTGTAGTTTGTTTTCTTTACCTTGTGTTTTGCTTGCATTCTGTTTTAACAGCATATTAAAACTTCAAAAGAGACCACAGCTCTCTGTTCTGGAGTCAGGCAGAAATACCACTGTCTTTCTAGTTGCCCGCCTCTTATGTTAATCTGACTATATATCTCATTTCTCTCTACTTTCGCTGGCTTATGTGAGTAATCACAAAATCATCATTTTTGAAATCCCACCCCTTCAATTATTTAAATTTATTGGCCATCCTACAGTATTTCATAGTACCAAAATACAAAAGTGACCACACCTTTCAATCCATCTTGCTGTTTTAAAAATAGTAACTCTCCACTAAACCTTAACTTTTTAAACAGGTAAAACTCAAGTTACCTACTTTCACATCTAACTTCTCTAGTGCACACTGCAGAGTGCATTCTTTTCCTTAGGGTTGGCCCTGTTTCCCAAAGTTTCACCCCCATGGAAAAAAGGGGGAACGGGGGGGAAATTTTTTTATTTTGGGTTTGGGAATTTTTTTTTGAAAAGGGGGGCCAAAAAAGATTTTTTGTTAAAAAAATTCGTTGGGGGAAAAGGGTTTTTCAATTTTTCCCAAAACCCCTCCAGACAACTAGATTAGTTTTCAATTGCTGACACTGCAGTACAGCAGTAGGGAGGTGCTGTCCTTCAGATGAGATGTTATAGCAAGGTCTCATTTGCTTGAGTTGGTGGCAGCTCAGGTGGATGCAAAAGATCCCATGGCACTTGAGAAAAATAGTGATTGCTTTATTATTTATTTATTTTACTATTTATTTTAGTTTGATAACCAGGTAACTGGGCTAGTTAGCAGACCTTTTCCAGGTATGACCAGGCCAAGTGGAGCACACAAAGTAAATATTAGACACAATACAAAATGGAAGTATTCACATTCAGAGAAACACAAAGAATGCAAACAAAGTAATGTATATTTTTAGCAAAATAAGTTGCTTAATGAGTTTAGAGATGACAAAAAAAAAATTAACATAATAAATTATTAGTGCAGAGAGTATATTGGGTGGTTAAGGTTTAACCATTGTTACAAAAACAGGAACAGGTTGTGTTCTTTTCTAGGTGTTCCTTTAATTTTGTTTTGAATTGCTGCAATGTTCTTTGCTGCTTGACTTCTGGAGGGAGTCCATTCCATATAGATGGGCACATTTTAGAGAAGGCTGTTCCACTGTTAGTATTTTTAAAATGTGGTCTGACAAAGAAGACTGTCTTCATTACTTTCCCTAATGGTTAAGTTTGCTGCCTCATTTGTAACTTTTTTTAACAGGAAACATTGTTATTAAATTATCACTTATGACATGGCAGTCATACATTTAAATAAATGAAAACAAACCATATTGACATATTTTCAGTTGCAAGCCTTATACATAATTTATAATTTATACAGTCATTGTCAGCCAAACATTACATAGCTCATTCAAATTCTGCCTTCTTTTAAGCCTCATTCCTCCTCCAAAAAGATTTTCTATTTATTTATTTATTTGACATTTGTTAACCAGGATAGTCCATCTGAGCAAAAGCCCTTTTTCAGTGGAGGCCTGGGGAGAAAAGCTCCACGGTACAAGTAAGCAAGAAACTTTACAAAACTGAATGTGACTACAGAGGAAAAATTTACAATAAAACAGTTAAGCAAATGTAGATAAAGCTCCATAGTACAATATAGTAAGAGGCATTACAACATTGCAGAAAAGAAAACATAGCAAAAAAATATACAATAAAACATTTGAATGAATTTACATAACACATTGGGTTGTCTTCAGAGCGTAATTGTATAGTACAGAGCAGTTGTTAAGTGAGTTATGGTAGTAGGGAAGGGAGGAATAGAGTGGATAGTGATAGAGAAAGGGGTAGGTTCATGTGGGATGATTACAGAGGCAAATCCATGTGCTATTAAGGTACCTTTTGAGAGTTTTCTTGAATTCATGGATGTAGGAAATAATTCTATGGGTTATGGGGAGCTTGTTCCATGCAAGAGCAGTGAAGTAGCTTTAGAGATTCTGTCCAACAAAATTTTTACGTTGTGAATTTGTAAGAGACATTGGTCAGAGCTTCTGAGTGATCGAGAGGGCTTATAGAGGGAGACAAGTGAGGAAATGGTAGAGCAAGAGGAATGCTTATTCAAAATAGTATGGATAATGAGAAGTAGGATAAATAAGAGTTGGTTAGGAAACTCTAGCCAGCTTGAGTGTCTGAAGAGCGTAACAGTGGT
Organism: Protopterus annectens; assembly: GCF_019279795.1. Classification (NCBI taxonomy): domain Eukaryota; kingdom Metazoa; phylum Chordata; order Ceratodontiformes; family Protopteridae; genus Protopterus; species Protopterus annectens. The sequence goes on from NC_056726.1 coordinate 379,631,946, forward strand.
GTGATCTTGAGGGCAGATTGGCTGCAAATCTAGCAGCTTTGTTGTAGGTAGTTTCAAGTTTGGAAAATAGTGAGGACTGTAAGTTGGTTAAAATTTGAGAGCTGTAAAAAGAGGTTGGGGAGAAGGTAAGCTTGTCTAGTGAGATCCTGGAGCTGGGTGTGAGGAACCTTTTGTTTCTTTAGAGCAAAGCAAGATTTTGGTGGATTTTTTTGATGCAGTTAAGTACGTGAAGGTCAAATTTTAGCTAATCTTCTACTATCACTCCAAGGAGTTTAGTGTGGGGTTCAGCTATGATCGTAGTGTTGTTGAGGGAAGTGATGGTGAATGAGGATTTAAGATGGTAAAGGGATTTTTGGGAGGAAGAGAAGACGTTTTGTCTTTTTAGGGTTTAGTATGAGTTGGTTAGTAAGCCATGTTTCAGTGAGCTTGAAAGATGTTTGTGTCAGTGTTAGTAGGTCAGTGGGACTGTCAGCAATAGAAATGATGGTGGAGTCATCTGAGGACAGGATGTGTGAAGTTGGTTAATAAAATGTTAAAAAGGAGGGGACCTAAAATAGAGCCTTGAGGGACACCCATTTTGATGGTGAGAAAAGGAGAAAGAGCGGAGAACCATTTTGCAGATTGCAGTCTGTCTGTGAGGTAGCTTTTAAACCAGGAGATAGTTGCTGAGGAGAGGTTGAGTTGAGAGAGTTTGGAGAGGAGGATGGGGTGAGAGACAGTGTCAAAGGCTTTGGAGACATCTAAAAAGATGCAGGGCACTAGTTTATCATTGTCTCTAGCTTGGGAGATGGAGTTAGTAAAGGAAATAAGTGCAGAAGTGGTGCTATGGTGGGGGCGGAAGCCATGTTGTGTAGGGGTAATTAAGTTTTCACGAGTAAGATAAGCTGACATTTGTTTATAAACACAGTGCTCAAGAATTTTGGAGAAGAGAGAGAATATGGCAATAGGACAATAATTAGAGAGCTCAGCAGAAGTTCCACATTTGTGGATTGGTATAGTGTGGAACTTTTTCCAGAGAGCAGGAACAATGGTTTCACTAATTGAGTGATGTATGAGAATGGAGACAGGATATGCTGTGGAGTCAGCAGCAGCTTTTAGGAAGAGAGGCTGCAGGTTGTCAGTTGAAGGGGAACCTGGTTTAAGTTTGATAAGAAGTTTTTTGATGTACCTGGTTGGGATGGGTTTTAGTGAGAAAGGATTATTTTTGCAGTCGGGGTGTGGTAAGGGGTGTGGGGCTGGCTGAGTGGTCATTTTGCATAAGTTTGCTGATGGTATCTATGAAGTATGAAGTGAAAACTGAAGCAATTTCAAGGGGTATTTTATTAGGGCAGGGGTTGGGAGATGAAGGATTTCCTGGGTGGAGAATTTTGTTGACAGTAATCCAAAATGTTTTAAGGTTCCTGGGTTCAGTATCTTGGGGTGAGGGGTAGTAGTTCTTTTTGTCAGAGTTTGTGTTTTTTGGTTAAATTTTGGAGTTCCCTCTATTGTTGGTAGTGTGTGGGAGATTTGGTCTTAATGCAGAATTTCCAGGCGCAATCTCTTTTATGGATAAGAGACCGAGTAGAGTTGAAGAGCCAAGGAGAATGACAATTCTGGGAGGGGTGAGGGAGTTCAGAATGTTTAAGAAGATGGAAGTGAATTGAAGGACAGCTTCATCTAGAGGGAGGGAAGAGAGGAAGGACCAGTCAGTAGTAGAGAGAGAATTACTGAATGTGTCCAGGTTGAGGTTGGTTAGCATTCGGCCTCTCTTTAAATTTATGAGGTCTAGAGAGGTGGGGGGAGAATCTTTGGACACATATAGGGGAGTGGTCACTGACTGAATCTGGTAGGGATTCAGGATAGTGATAGAGGTCAGGCTTGGAGACAAGTATCCAAGCCAAGATAAGGCAGATATTTGTGGGTTTATGAAGCAAAAGTGGGTGAAGAGATAAGTTGGGTGTATCTGCATAGGTTTATGCTGGTGGTGGGAGAGTTAGAGATGAGGGTGAGCCAGTTGATGTTAACATCACCTAGTATTATTGTTTCATTGTGTACATTGTCAGACATCCACTGTAGGATTTGTTCTAATAGGGGTAGGTTCTCTCCAGGGGAATATAGGTAGGGAATATGGTTTTAAGTATTGTGATTGATTTTGCAGTTGGCAATAATGAGTTCAGCTGGGTGAAAGGAGGGGAGTTTTAATTGGGGGAGATATGGATAGGAGCAATGCCTCTGCCTTTATGTGCATTCTGTCCAGGCGTAGAATGTTGTAACCAGGGGGAGAAATTCTCTGTCCACATTATGTGGTTTGAGCCATGTTTCAGAGAGACTATGTTAGAGGAATACTGGACTATCCAGGTGTGGAATTCAGTTATCTTGTTAAGACTGCTATGGATGTTTGAATAGAAGGAGAGATGTTTGAGACTATGTTTAGGTACTTGCTGAAGTGTTTGTGAGGTATAGGTAGGACTTGATGAATTAGTGTGTGGGCCAGAGTTTGGGTGAATGTCACCTGAGAGTTGAAGAATGTTTAGTGGGAGGAAGAGAAGTGATGTATAGGGGCAGGGTGAGTGAAATTTCTGTTTAATTCTGTGGAATGAGGGCAGTTTTGGAGACAGTTTGATTTTGAGGAGATTAAATTCAGTACATGAGAACAGTGAGGGAGAAAAGGGAGAGGTGTAGTTGCTGTTGATGTCAATTGTGTTATAAGAGGAGATGGGAGAAGAGGGGAGTAAGTTTAGCTGAATGTGGTAGGAAGTGAGGTTGTTTACGAGAAGAAGAAAGGGTAAAAAGAGAGGGAGGAACATATTGGAGGATGATGAGAATATGAAAGGGGGGTTGATGTTTGATAGAGGGAAACTGTATGGTAACAGTCAGCTAGAGGAGGGGGATGAGAGCAGTGAGTAAGGGTAGGAGGAGTTAAGTGTAGTGAGTTGAGAGGTAGGAGGGGTTATTTTAAGAGGGCAGGTTGTGATTGGTAGGGGAGATCAGGGAGGGTGGAGTTAAGATGGTTAGTTACAAAGGTAATTGATGTAGGGGTGGGTGCGAATGGGAAGGAGTAGAGGAGCGGAGTGAAGCGAGTGCGAACAGAGCAGGTAGAAACTTTGAGGCAGCTCGCCAGACCACAGTAGAAACAATCAGTTAGCAATGTGTGCCACAAGACAGTGGAACAGTTAAAAGTAGGCAGTTCCTTAAGGTAAGAAACTTAATAGCAACCTAACACTTGCTGTTTATTAGTTCTGTACAGTTTTATAGCTCTTGGTATTAACAGTTGCTAAAGAGAGAGAAGAAGAATCAAGGGAGAACATTCAGGGGAAAGGGGAGGGGAGCCCAACAATATTTATTTGAGTTAGTGAGCATGCCACTAGTCAAATAAGCAGTAAAGTGTTTCACTACACATAAACTTGCCTAGTACACCAGGAAGATTACGGAAACAGTTTCCTCCAGGTGAGACTTGAAGTCATTTACTTCTTTTATTCTTTTTATTCTGGATGTATCGTTCCCACGCTTTTCATTTTTTCTGTGCAATTTGCTCCTACCATTTTCTAAAGATCCCATTTCTAGTTCTTTTATTTCAGTTACTATATTCCATACTTCTAGTAGAGTTGTTTTGTACTTTGCTTTCCATTTTCTAGTGATTGCTGTTTTGGCAGCCACCATAAATAGACTCAGCAAGGCTCAAAAAATTCCTTAGTTATACCAATTTGCTCATCCTGTATTTCTGATGAGTGGTCTGCAGGGAATTTTTAAAGTCTGCCAGATCATTACACTCCCAGAAAATAGATTCCCAATTACCTCTTTCTACCCCATCACACCTCCAACATTTGCTATCTACCTGAGGAAAAATTATTTGAGTCTACTTGGGGTATAAACATACCTATGTAAATACTTCCAAGCAACGATCCTAAAAATTCTAGACTTTGTTACTTATTTGGGAGTCTTGCATATATCCTGCCATTGTTTCTTTGTAATTTGCTTATCCAATCTCTCTTCCAGATGCTTAGTAACCTCCTATGATTGTTTCTTATAGTTAGCATGCAATATTTTAACTAATTTGTACTGATTATCTATTTTTTAACAATAGCCTCTCTTCTAGATTCTACTAAAAACTCTACCAGTGCTGCTCTTTTGCTTAGGACACCCCTATTTCTTTCTCTTTGCCTATACTCTGATATTAGTCCTTGAAAGGGAAGGCAATCTCTAGCCTACATTCCAAGTAAATTCTTGGCCTCTTCCCATTCTGTTATATTTTCTTCTCTAGTTATTTACTGCCAATACTTTGGTATGTATTGTGTGCCCTTACTAGAGATCACTGCATTGAGCTGTAATGTACTACTGTGCAGTAGCACACATATGTAGCAAATTAGAGAACTATATCTTACCACAGTTCTTCAGAACTTTGTATTCCCTCAGAACTGTGTCTTTAACAGCTGCCTTAAAAAGAAAAGAAAAAAAATCAAAATGACTGGCCCACAATAGCAGAAAATATGTAGTAGTTTCATGGTGTGCATTGAGATGAGTCTGCTACCCTTAAATGTTTGCAGATCCTGACATATTAGTAAACTACATAGGTGATATAAAGCATAGCTAGGTTCCACCACACACTTTTCATATACACTTGCACAATGCTTGCATGTATAATCGCATTGTGCTTTCGAACTGTACTAATCTCAAGTGGTTAATTTATTTTATTTTATTTTACATTTGTTGACCGGGCTAGTCTAGCTGGACATACATCCGTTTTCAGTAGAGGCCCGGGGAGAAAGGTTCAGAAATTGTGTTTCCTGCATAAACCACCAGCTGCCATTTTGTTCCTTATGCAAGTATGACCATTTTTCATGGATTTTAATAGCAATGGCTGCCTATCTTAGTGTCAGGCCTGAAGATGCAAAAACTAAACGGCTGCAGGTATACTGCGGTGCCCAAAACACACAACAACAGCAAAAGTAAATTAAGGCACCAAAGTTACACACTGGAAATCAGTCACTGTACTTTATTGCAGAAGACAAACGGTAAGCGCTTTCACAACTTAATGCTTCATCAGACCACATCACTACAACTGATGCTTGGTTAAATACTAGGACAATTAGTATGACATCACAATTTAAAGAGATATTACTCCACTTACATAAGAACATATATCGATATCCATAAGAAAGATGCATAAAATATATAGAAAGGTGTGTATTTACACACAATAATATTTAAAAAGGGGGAATGTCATCCCTGCTGGTTATTAAAATATATATATATATATATATATATATATATATATATATATATATATATATATATATATATACATATATATATATATATATATATATATATACATATAACCATTTACCAGAAAGGCTCATCCAGACTCTGCTACACTTTGCTGTGAAGGAAAGGTTAGTTTGCTTTTATTTTTTGTATTACTGTATTGCCTTTCTATATTTTGAATACTGTAGTTTGTTTTCTTTACCTTGTGTTTTGCTTGCATTCTGTTTTAACAGCATATTAAAACTTCAAAAGAGACCACAGCTCTCTCTGTTCTGAGTCAGGCAGAAATACCACTGTCTTTCTAGTTGCCCGCCTCTTATGTTAATCTGACTATATATCTCATTTCTCTCTACTTTCGCTGGCTTATGTGAGTAATCACAAAATCATCATTTTTGAAATCCCACCCCTTCAATTATTTAAATTTATTGGCCATCCTACAGTATTTCATAGTACCAAAATACAAAAGTGACCACACCTTTCAATCCATCTTGCTGTTTTAAAAATAGTAACTCTCCACTAAACCTTAACTTTTTAAACAGGTAAAACTCAAGTTACCTACTTTCACATCTAACTTCTCTAGTGCACACTGCAGAGTGCATTCTTTTCAATCTTACCTTTAAGCATCCCTGTGACTAGCACTTTCTCTAATACCTGCTGGAAAGCACTAGGAAGCCTTAAACTCATACAAACACTGAACTCTCCTTGTTAACAAGGAGAAATTAATAGTAGGCACTAAACAGCCTATAATTGCAAAGTACCTTGCTAAGGAAACAGCTCCTATACTTTACAAAGAAAAAAAAAAGCCCCAAACCAGGCATGTCCAAGGGTCAGCTTCTGGTGATTTCTCCTGTCCACCTGGGGAATCTGGGCATACTGGGGCAATGCAGCAATTGCCTCATGTACACAGACAACCCTCTCCTCCTACCACCCAAACACTACAACCTGTGAGAGATGCACTTACATAGCCAAAATGGAAGCAAAGCTCTCTCCACCCAAGATTGTGCTAAACAGTCAAGAGGAGAAGGTTAACACCCACACTACACCTCAAGCAACACTAAACCCGCACCACCAACACCCACATATAGCAACACTAAATCCACATATGCAGAGGCCCTTAACTGTAACCTGCCCAAGCAACAAAGACCTCTGAAGCTGAAACACAAACAAACACCAATCACAACCAATGTGTCACATAGTTCACAACACCAGTGTGCCACCCAGCAACAGCCCCTAAGGCAAGACAATGTACCTAACACTTTAGTCATAGGTGACTCTATAGTCTGGCACACTGTTGTCCCTCTCACCAGGTTGAATAAGGAGAAAATTACAGTCAGCTGCCTGTCGGGTGCCAGGATCCGCCACATAACGCATGCACTCAAGTCACTCCACAACAAGTACAAATATGACTCTGTCATTGTCCATGTTGGAGTGAATGACTTGAGACATACCTCCCTGGACTACATGAAAAGAGACATGGAAGAGCTCTCGGATCGTGTGGCCCAGGCAGGTATGACCCTAGCCCTGAGTGGCATCCTGCCTTCGCCCAGAATGATACCACAATATAAGGATAAAATGATTGACTTCAACAATTGGCTAAGCTTATGGTGTCATTCAAAGGGGATCCAGTATCTGTCTGTCTGGGATGACATGATTGACAGACCACGATGCTTTGCCAGAGATGGTCTGCACCTGTCGCCCCTGGGATTCAGGTTACTGGCTAAGGCTCTTGCCACCCCTATAGTGCCTTTTTTAGGCAAACTTCAAAGGACAAAACCACCACTGTAACAGGTACAAGCATGCAAAATCTGAAGGTAATGTTACTCAATGCTAGAAGTCTAAACCTCAAAATGCACTCTCTCAAGGCACTCCTAAAAATGGAGAACATCGATATCTGTGCAGTAACTGAGACCTGGTTCAAGGCTCCAGAGAGCACCCCTGCAATACCAGGCTACAACTCTTACCATACTTTTCGGCCACCAAACCAGGACCGAAACACTAAAGGTGGAGGAGTGTCAATATTCACCAAGGATATTCACACCACCAGGATATTCACACCACCAGGCTAGTTGGCCAACACAATGTGTCTGAAATTCTCCAAGTGCAACTAACACTAGGTAAGACTGCAATCCAAATTGTAGCTTGCTACAGATCCCCCACCATACCCCAAGATTCTCACTACACCTTTCTAAACATACTGGAAAATATTAAGATAGAACCAAACACCCTAATACTGGGTGATTTTTAACTACCCTGCCATTAACTGGGAAAACTACTCATGTCCCAACACCTTTGCGCAACGGTTCTTGGAATTCATAAATTCCAACGCCCTGGATCAACTAATCCATAGTCCCATCAGGGGCTCCAATGTCCTAGACCTGGTCATTACCAACATGGGAAATCAATGCTCCATACCTATGGTCACCCCCTCGTTAGTCAGGTCTGACCATAAGCTAATCACCCTTAACATCCACATCCCACCCCACCCCCAGTAAAGAAACCACCATAAAAAACTTCTCCAAAGCCAACTTCATGCTACTCAAGTCAGAAGTGACAAACTTCATGACACCCATGCAGACGGGAACTGAAAGTTCAACTGCTGAATCCTACACTAAGGCACTGTACGAGCACATCCACTCATGCATGAATCGTGCCATCCTAAATAGAACCAAAATGCTCTCATCCAAAAAAAGGAAGCCATTCTGGTGGTCCCCTGCCATAAACAAACTTTACAACAAAAGGAAGAAACTTTTGCAGAAAAGAGGAAAATCCCAGGATGCAAAAAACTCCCTTACTAGCCTCTGTAAGAAACTGAGATGCCTAATAAAATCCTCCAAAGCTAGTTACGAAAATAAAATTGCCAAAGATTCCAAAGACAACCACAAAGCATTCTACAGAGCAACAGACAGCACTGTCGATACCTGGTCCTTTTCAACTCCTCTTACCCACAGCATAACATATTCACTTCATTCAGATTGGCTGCCTTACAACCTGCAATGGAGAGTTGCTGGGCAGTGTAGTCCCCTGGCCTTTTCACTACTTTGTCCATCCAGCTTGCTCATTCTCAACCCTCCTGACCCTATCGGTCCATTCGTTCCACGTTTGCCCCTAAAGCTGAGCTGATCTGTGTTGGACAAATAGTGGCTTACTGTGGCCTGGCTAGGCAGCCATTATGTTCTTGGTCACCTGTCCAACTCCACAGCAGAATCTGGGCAGGACAGTAGGTGAGTTGGTACTATTGACATTTTAACCTTTGCTCTCAGTTCTGGGGTGGTTGCAAATCTATAATTTCATGATCGTTATGAGAAAAATCAGTTGGCAAACGTGGTGGGAGGGTGGCCTAATGGTTAAGGTGTTTGTCTTACAAACACAAGGTGCAGGGTTTGAGTCTCACAAGGGATAATTGGCTAAGCTTAAAATGGCTCGCAAGGGCAGTTAGCTTAGTACTAACCTATGAACCTATGAATAACTATGTCAAGAATCTAAATGGCAATGCTCAGATCTGCTCTGAGCTAAAACAGAATGGCATTAAATATACTGATCTGAAGGATATTGCCAATATCCTGGCAGATCGATTCAGTGCCAACTTCACCCCCCTCTCACCCCCTAAATGGCCCATCTCAATACCGGAAGATTGCCAAATTCCAGTAATAACGGCCACACAGGTACAAAACGCACTCTCTAAAGCCAAGAATACAGCATCCATGGGACCAGATGACATCCCGGGCTGTATACTACATGAACTACAATATGAACTGGCACCTCACCTAAGTGTCATGTTTAATCATAGCCTCACCTCAGGTTTCATGCCCACTGAGTGGCACAGAGCTACAGTTATCCCAATCCACAAGGGGGGATCCACCTTGGATCCCGGAAACTACCATCCCATCAGTCTGACAAGCCTTATCTGCAAGGCCATGGAGCGTATTATCATGGAACTTATAAACAAAGACATTGGCAACCTTGAAACACTGGACCCCACCCAGTTTGGGTTTGTGAAGGGCCGATCTTGTCTCCTGAACCTGATTGACTTCTTTGAATCAGTCTCCAGAGCCATGGACAAGGGTAAGGTGGTCCACACAGCCCATCTAGACCTTGCCAAGGCCTTTGACACCATCCCCCACTCTGGAATCATAGATAAACTTACTAAGTTGGGCATTAATCCCTATGTCACCCAATGGGTTGCTAAATGGCTTACTGATAGAACCCACACTGTAAAAGTAGCCGACTCCAAATCCATCTCCAGACAAGTGACAAGTGGAGTACCTCAGGGTTCAGTCCTAGGGCCGCTCTTGTTTGGCATCTACTTCTCTGAAGTACAGGTCAACACTAAGGGACTCTGGCTAACAAAGTTTGCAGATGACTGCAAACTGGGAACCATTATTGAATCCCCAAATGATGTGGATACTCTACAAAAGGGCCTTACAGAAACAGATGTGCTTGGTAATAAGAGCCATGGACTCAAGCTCAATGCCAAGAAATGTATTGTTATCCCCTTTGGGGAAAAACCATGTATCCATGAATTACCATATAGGTGGCAGTACACTAAACACAGAAAGTGTGATAAGAGACTTATGGACACAGGTGGACAGTGGTCTCACCTTCGATAACCACATCACCACAACAGTCAGGAAATCCTTCTATGTGGCACACCTCATCACGAAGGGCTTTTCATCCAGAAAAAAGGAGGTCATTGTCCCACTGTACTCATCCCTCATTAGACTCATTATAGAATACAACGCCCCATTTGGTATGTACCTCTCAAGACATCTGCAACAACTGTAAAGGCCTCAGAAATGCCTCACTAAAAGAATCACAGGCCTAAAGCAGATGCCCTACGCTGACCGCCTTAAAAAACTCCAGCTATACTCTGTCGCATATCGTCTACTCAGAGGCGATCTCTGCTTAACATACAAGGCCATGTCAAACCCAGAGCTGTTGGACATGCTACACTTAAAGAAATCCCAATCCCTCAGAGCTACACGCTCCAGGGATCTAAACCTTGTCATCACAATAAACAAAACATGCTGGAGGAATAGGTTCCTGACGCAGAGACTCCCCAGACTCTGGAATAGATTGCCCATACATGTCAAGCAGAGTGCCTCTTTGGACCTCTTCAAGAGGAACCTTGACGACTGGATGGGAGAAAGGAAATTCACCCCAGGGATCACGTCAGTCGCCCTGCTAGACAGGGGTCCAGGAAAGTTAAATAATGTGGGAAGAAATAGCCAGGGAATTGTTATGGCTAGGCTTGTATAGGCCCTAGAACTGATAGCCTAGTACCAACCTATGAACCTATGAATAGTACAATAAAAATAGTACAATAAAAAAACTGATTTTAGCAACAATAATGTCTTGAAAATGTCAATGTAAATATATACAAGAAACCTAGCACTTTTGTACCCCCCCACACCTTCAGGCATACAAAGATTTTTAGATATCTGTGAAAATGCTTTTAATGAAGCTTATACTCCTGGTACGCAGGGCTGCACCTTTCATAATTTAAATACAGAAGAATATAGGGCTCTACATGAATTGCAGGATTTACATTCTCTTATTATTAAACAAGCAGATAAAGGTGGTAAAATTGTATTAATGGACAAAGATTTATATGTTAACCAGATGAAGATTTTGCTATTAGATACTTGTACCTATCAAATGCTGACAAAAACAGCTGTAATTGCTATCACTGATAAAGTGTCTTTTTTAGTGTTTGATTTACTGATTACAGGATTAATTGATGAATCCTTATTCAATTATTTTTGAGTACAAAAACCTCTAGTTCCTAGGATTTATGGACTCCCTAAAATCCATAAACATCCCACGGTTCCTCCTTTACGCCCCATCGTATCAGGAGCAGGATGGTGCACTGAGCCTCTATCTATTTATGTAGAAGGCATTTTACATGAGTTCTTCGATAGTTGTTATACAGTTCTTAGAGACACAAAAATGTTTTTACAGGGGTTGCTAAATAGAATGGAAACCATTGATAATGATGAAGAATTTGTATTCCTTACCATGGACATTGAATCTCTTTTTACTAGTATTCCAAATGTTTGGGGTATTGATAGAATAAGAGAATTCCTCGATATGAATAAGAAGCTGACTACTAATAAGATTATGCTAGTCTCTGCACTATTGGAGATTATACTTGAAAATAACATTGTAACTTTTCAGGATCAATTTTTTCTACAGAAGATTGGCGTGGCTATGGGCACTTCGTGTGCAAATAGCTACGCCAATCTATCACTAGTACAATGGGAAGAACAATATGTTTTGTCAGATGTTAACCCATTTTTTTGGCTACATTCTCTGGTACGTCCATTTTGTGGATGATGTTTTTGTCTTGTGGAAAGGGCATGGTGAAAATATCAGTAATTTCATTGATTACCTGCATAGTACTACAGACTTTTTGAAGTTTACTTTTACTTTTTCTGATACATGTGTTGATTTCTTGGATGTGAGTGTCACCCTTACTGATTTAAAGCAGATAAGAACCAGTATTTATCACAGACCCACAAGAACTAATGCCTGTCTTCACAGGTCAAGCATGCACCTGAGACACATGCCTAGAAATGTCCTCAAAGGACAAGTCTATAGAACCCTATGCCTACATAATAATGATGAAGAGGCAGTAGTTGCTTTAAATAAGTTACAAGACGAATTTCAAACAAGAGGCTATTCTAACTCAGAAATCACTAGAGTGATAGCAG